>NW_023045215.1:0-42643 GCF_011762505.2 Arvicanthis niloticus | reverse complement strand
CTACCATATGGACATCCTTTCAACTATGCACCACAGGGACATTCTCCAGTGCACCACAATAACATCCTCCCCACTGTCCATCACAGAGAAATCCTCCCCACTGTCCCCCACCACGATATTCCTCCCATTGTCTACAATAGGGATGTCCTTCCTACTATTCACACCAGAAAAGTCCTCCCCGCTTTCCAACAAGAGGACGTTCTTCCCACTGTCCACCTCAGTGATATCCTCTCCTCAGATCATAACAGGGATATCCGTCCCACTGTCCAACACAATGAGGTCCTCCCCACTGTCCACCAGAGGCACACCCTTCCCATGTCCACCTCAAAGAGTTCTTTCCCAATGTCCACAACAGGGACGTCCTTCCCACTGTCCATAACATATATGTCCTTACCACTGTCCACCACAGGGAAGTCCTCTCTACTGTCCACCACAGGGATGTCCTTTCCACTGTCTACCACATTGACGTCCTATACACTGTCCACAACAAACATGTACATCCCACTGTCCACCACAGAAACGTCCTCTCCACAGTCCAAAACAGGGAGGTCCTCCCAACTGTCCACTACAGGGACGTCCTTTCCATTGTTCACCAAGGAGATGTCTTTCCCACTGTCCACCACAGGGACATTCTCCTGTGTACCACAATGACATCCCTACCACTGTTCACAACATGGTTGTCCTTACAAATGTCCACTACTGGGACATCTTCACCACTGTCCACAACATGAATATCCTCCACAGTGTAAACCACAGGAACATCCTAAACATTGTCCACCACAGGAAGGTCCTCCTCACTGTCCACAACAGGAACATTCTTCTGCCTGTCCACCACAGTGATGTCCTCCTCACTGTACACCTCAGGGACATACTGCTGTGCACAACAGAGATGTTCTTACCACTGTACACCCCAGAGATATCCTCTACTCTCCCCACTACACGAACATTCTTCTCACTGTCTACCAAAGAGACATTCTCTTGTGCACCACAGGAATGTTGTTCTTACTGTCTACAAGGCCGTCATCTACACTTTTCACCACAGTGAAATCCTCTCAACTCTCCACCACAGTGACATCTTCCCAACTGTCCACAACCTGGATGTATTACCAACTACCAAACACATTGAGGTCCTTCCCACTGTAAACAACAGGGACATCCTCCCCACTAGCACAACAGGGATGTCCTAACTACTGTCCAACACAGATATGTCCTGCACACTCTCCACCATATGGACATCATTCTGAATATGCACCACAAGGACGTTCTCCAGTGCACCACAGTAACTTCCACCCCACAGTCCACCACAGTGAAATCCTCTCCGCTGTACAACACATGGATGTCTTCCTCCACTGTTTACATCAGGGATATCCTTCCCACAATTCAAAATGGAAATGTCCTCCATGCTCTCCACCACAGGGAAGTCTTTTCTCTGTCCACCTCAGTGATATCCTCACCTCAGAGCATAACAGTGATGTCCTTTTTACTTTCCACACAGGGACGTCCTCCCCTCTGTCCACAAGAGGGTCATCCTTCGCACTGTCTACTAAAAGGTCTTTCCCATTGTCCACAACAGGGACGTCCTTCCCACAGTCCACACCATATAGGTCCTTCCAGTGTCCACAACATGGACCTCCTTTCTACTGTCCACCACAGAGATGTTCTCTCTACTGTCCACCACAGAGATATCCTTTCCACTGTTCACCACAGCGATGTCCTCCACACTGTCCACAACAGGTATGTCCTTTTCACTCTCCACCACAGGGATGTCCACCACAATGTCCACAACAGTCATATCCTTCCCACTCTCCACCAGAGAAAGGTACACTCTGCTGTCCACAACAGAAACGTACTTCCTAATGTCCACTTCAATTTTGTTCTTTCTTCTGTCCACCACAGGGACATCCTTTCCACTGTCCAACACATGGTGGTCCTCCCCACTGTCCACCAGAGGGACATGCTTGGCACTGTAGAAAACATGGAGGTCCTTCCCAATGTCCACAAGATGTGCGTCCTTCCCTCAATCCACAACATAAATGTCCTTCCCACACTCCACCACAGGTGCCTTCTTCCTACTGTTCAACACAGAGAGGTCCTCTCTAATATCCACGACAGGGATGTCCTTACCACTGTCCACCTAAGTGATGACCTCCCCTCTCTCAACCACAGGAACATCCTTCCCACTGTCCACCACAGGCAGTTCCTCCCCAATGTCCACCAGAGGGATATCCTTCCCACACTTCACCACTAGGAGGTCTTTCTCAATGTCCACAACAGGGATGTCTTTCCCACAGTCCACCACATCTATGTCCTTCCAATGTCTACCACAGGGACTTCCTTCTCATTGTCCACTGCAGGGAAGTCCTCTTTACTGTCCACCACAGGTATGTCCTTTCCACTGTCCACCATTGGGATGTCCTCTGCCCTGTCCAGAACAGGCATGTCCTTTTCATGTTCCACCACAGGGACCTCCTTCCCATTGTCCACCACAGGGAAGTCCTCTCTACTGTCCACCACAGGGATGTATTTTCCACTATCTACCAAAGGGACGTCCACCGCACTGTCCACGATAGGCATGTCGTTCCCACTGTCCACCACAGAAATTTACACCCTGCTGTCCACAACAGGAACATACTTCCTAATGTCCACTAAATGATGTCCTCTCCTATGTTCACAACAGAGACATCCTTCCCACTGTCCACCACATTTAGTTTCTCCCCACTGTCCACGAGAGTGGCATGCTTCCCACTGTCTACCACATGGAGGACCTTCCCAATGTCCACAACATGTACTTCCCACAATCCACAACATAAATGTCCTTCATACTCTCCACCACACATATCTTCTTCCCACTGTTCACCACAGAGAGGTCCTCTCTAATATCCACCACAGGGATGTCCTTATCACTGTCCACCTAAGTGAAGACCTCTCCTCCCTCCACCACAAGGACATCCTTTCCACTGTCCACCACAGGGAGTTTCTCCCCAGTGCTCACTACAAAGTGGACCTCCCCAAAGTCCACCACATGGATGTCTTTTCTACTGTCCAACAAAGGAACATCCCCCAAATTGTCCACAACAGTGATATCCTTTCCACTGTTCACCACTGGAACATCCTACCTACTTTGCACAACAAGGACATTTTCCTGTACACAACATGGATAACCTCACCACTGTGCACCACAAGGTCATCATCCTTTGCACACCAGGGATGTCATCAACGGTCTCAACCCCAGAGATGTCCTCTGAACTCTCCACGACAGGGACATCCTCCCCACTATCCACCAAAGAAAAATCTTTCCCAATATTCACCACTGGGATGTCATCCCAAATGTCCAACACAGAAAAGACCTCTTCACTGTCCACCACAGGGATGTCTTCCCCCTGTCCACCACAAGGAGGTCCTACCCAATATCGACAACAGCAACTTCCTTCCCACTGTCCACAATATAAATGTTCTTCCCATTATCCACCAGAGTGTGTTTCTCTCTACTGTCCACCACAGAGATGTACTTTCCACTGTGCACCAAAGGGACATTTTCCTTTGCATAAGAGAAACTTCCTCACCACTGTCCACCACAGAAATGTCCTCACCACTGTCCACCACTGTGACGTCCTTTCTACTTTCCACCATGAGGAGGTCCTCTCCACTGCCCACCACAGAAACATCTTTTCCACTATTCACCACAGGGACATCCTGCCCAGTGTCCACCACAGGGATGTTATCACCAATGTCTAACACAGAGTTGTCCTCATCACTCTTCACCACAGGGACATCTTTCCCCCATCAATCACAAAGTTGTCCATGCCACTGTCCACCAAAGAGATGTTTCCCCACTGTCCACGACAGGGGCGTCCTCACCAATGTCCACCACAGGGGTGTTCTTTTCCATTGTTCAAAACAGGAACATGCTACCCACTGTGCACCACAGGGACATCCTCCTGTGCACAACAGGGACTTCCTCATTACTGTGCATCACAGGGACATCTTTCAGTGCACAACAGGGACATCTTCACCACTATGTACCCCAGAGATGTCCTCTGCACTCTCCAAAACAAGGACATTCTTCCCACGGTCCACCAAAATGACGTTCTCCAGTGCACCACAGAAACATCCTCACAACTGTTTACTACAGGAATGTCTTCCCCACTGTCCAGCGCAGGGTCATCCTCCCCACTGTCCACCACAGGGACATCCTTTCCACTGTCCACCAGAGGTACGTCCTTTCCACTGTCTACCACAGTGACATACTTCCCAATGTCCACCAAAGGGATGTCCTTCCCAAAGTCCACCAAAGGGATATTCTTCCAACTGTCCACCACATGGACATCCTTTCCACTGTCCATCACATGGATGTCCTCACCACTGTCTACCACAGGGACATCCTTACCACTGTCCATCAAAGTGATGTCCTTTCAATTGATCACCACAGGGACATCCTCTAAATTGTTCACCACAGTGACATCCTTCCCTTTTCTACCACAGAGATGTAAACGCCACTGTCCCCCACAGGGTTGTCCTCACCAGTGTCCAAAACTGGGGTGTTCTTTCCCACTGTTCAAAAGATGGACATCCTCCCTACTGTGCACCACAGTAACATCCTCCTGTGTACAAGAGGGTCATCCTCATGACTGTGCACCACAGGGACATCTTCCAATGCACACCAGAGTCATCTTCACCACTGTCCACCACAGAGATATACTCTGCAGTCTACAAAACAGAGACATCCTTCCCAGGGTCGACCAAAGGGAAATTCTGCAGTGCACCACAGAGAGGTCCTCACCACTGTTCACCACAAGGATGTCCTCCCCACTGTCCTTCACAGGGACATCATTCCCACTTTCCACAACAGGGTTGTCCTTCCCATTGTCCACCACAGGGACATCCTTCCCACTTTCCACCATAGAGAGGTCCAACCAACTGTCCACCACACCTCTGTTCAAGACAGGGACATCCTCCTTACTGTGCACCACAGGAACAATTTCCTGTTCACAACAGTGATGTCCTCATGAGTGGGCACCACAGGGACATCTTCCAGTGCACACCAGGGACATCTTCACCACTGTCCACCCCTGAGATGTCCTCTGCACTCACCACAACAGGGAAATTCTTCCAATGGCCCACCAAAGAGACGTTCTCCTGTGTACCACAGAAACGTTCTCACCACTGTTCACCACTGGGATGTCCACCCCACTGTCCACCACAGGGACATCATGCACACTGTCCACCACAGGGACGTCCTTCCCACTGTCTTCAACAAGGACATTCTTCCCGTTGTCCACCACAGAGACATCCTACCAACTGTCTACTACAAGGATGTCCTTCCCACTCTCCACCAAAAGTACATCTTTCAACTGTCCACCACAGAGTCATCCTCCATACTGTCCACCACAGGGACATCCTCCCCACTGACCACCACAAGGACGTCCTTCATACAGTCCATTATAAAGAAGTCCTCCCTGTTGTCCAACAAATGGACGTCCTTCCCACTGTCCACCACTCGGACATCCTCCAAATTGTCCACCACAGTGACATTCTTTTCACTGTTTTCCACTGGGACATCCTACCCACTTTGCAGAACAAGGATATTTTCCTGTGCACAACAGGGATATCCTCACCACGGTGCACCACAGGGACATCCTACTTTGCACACCAGGGATGTCAGCAGCACTCTCCACCCCAGAGATGTTAACTCTGCACTCTCCATGACAGGGACATCCTCCCCACTATCCACCAAAGAAACATCTTTCTCACTATTCACCACAGGGATGTCATCTCAAATGTCCAACACAGAAAAGTCCTCTTCACTGTCCACCACAGGGATGTCCTTCCCCCGGTCCACCTCAGGGATGTCCTCCCTAATGTTCACCAGACAGATATCCTTCCCACTGTTCACCATAAATGAGGTCCTTCACAATATCAACAAAAGGGACTTCCTTCCCATTGTCCACAACATAAATGTTCTTTCCATGTATAGCACATTGTGTTTCTCTCTACTGTCCACCACAGAGATGTACATTCCACTGTCCACCAAAGGGACATTTTCCTTTGCACCAGAGAAACTTCCTCACCACTGTCCACCACAGAAACTTCCTCACCAGTGTCCATCACTGTGACATCTTTTCCATTTCCACCATGAGGAGGTCCTCTCCATTGTCCACCACAGAAACATCCATTCCACTGTCCACCATAAGGATGTCCTTTCCAATATCCATGACAGGGAGGTCCTCACCACTGTCCACAACTGGGACGATTTTTCCACTGTCCACCACAGAAACATGCTCATCACTGTCTATCACAGGTGCACCTTTACCACTGTCCACCACAGAGAGGTCCTCCCTGCTGTTCATCACAGAGACGTCCTTCACAATGTCCACCAGAGTAATGTCCTCTCAGTTGTCCAAAACAGAAACATCCTCTCCACTTTCCACCACAGGGACGTCCACCACATGGAGAACCTCCCCACTGTATACAAGAGGGACGTCCTTCCCTTTGTCCACCACATGGACATCCTTTCACTGTCCACAAAAAGTACTTCCTTCCCACTGTTTAACACGAGACGTCTTCCAAACTGTCCACCACACAAATATGTTCCCAACTGTCCACTACAGCAACATCCATCCCACTGTAGACAACAGGGACGTACGCCTCACTATCCTCCACAAGGACGTCCATCTCACTGTCCAGAAAAGAATGGTCCTACTCTCTGTCCACCACAGGGACATCCTACCAACTGTCCACACCAAGAAGTTCCTCCCCATCAGTCCACCACAGGGACATACTTCCCACAGTCCACAACACATCTTCCCCACTGTCCACCACAGGGATGTCCTTTCCACTGTACACGTAAGTGACGTCCTCCACTCTGTCCACAAGAGGGACATTCGTCCAACAGTTCACTACAAGAGGTCTTTCCCAATGTCCACAACAGTGATGTTCTTCCTACAGTCCACAAAATAAATGTCCTACCCACTGTCCACCACAGGGTCTTCTTTCCCACTCTCTACCTAAGGGAGGTCCTCTCTACTTTCCATCAAAGTGATGTCATTACCACTGTCCACTATGGGGACATCCTCCCCACTGTCCACAACAGGGATGTTCTTTCCACGATCCACCAAACAGATGTCCTTCCCACTGTCCACCATAGTGACATCCCTTTGTGTACTACAAGGACATCCTTATCATTGTCCAAAACATGGTTGTCCTCAACAATATGCACTACAGGGAATCCTCACAACCATCCACCACACAAATATCCTCCACACTGCAAACAACAGGGATATCCTACACACTCTACACAATAGAGAGGTCCTGCCCTCTGTCCACTAAAGGGACATCCTTCTGCCTGTCCACCACACTGATGTCTACCACACTGTCTTCCAAAGAAATGTTCTTCCCACTGTTGAATACAGTGACATCATTTCAATGGTTCACCACAGGAAAGTCCTATTTACTGTACACCACAGTGATGTCCTTGCCACTGTACACCACAGGGACATCCTCCTGTGCACAACAGGGATGTCCTTACCACTGTCCACCCCAGAGATGTCTTCTGCACTCTCCACTAAAAGGACATTCTTCTCACTGTCCACCAAAGAGACATTCTCTTGTGCAGCACAGGAGCATTGTCCTTAATGTTCACAAGGCTGTCATCAACACTGTCCACTGCAGTGAAATCCTCTCAACATTCCAACACAGGCACATTATCCCAAATGTCCACAATATGGATATCCTCCCAACTATCAAACACAGTGATGTCTTTCCAACTGTAAACAACAGAGACTTCCTCCCCACTGTGCACCACAGGGACATCCTCCTGTGCACAACAGGGATGTCCTAACCACTGTCCACCACAGAGATGTCCTTTGCACTCTCTACCATATGGACATCCTTTCAACTATGCACCACAGGGACATTCTCCAGTGCACCACAATAACATCCTCCCCACTGTCCATCACAGAGAAATCCTCCCCACTGTCCCCCACCACGATATCCTCCCCATTGTCTACAATAGGGATGTCCTTCCTACTATTCACACCAGAAAAGTCCTCCCCGCTTTCCAACAAGAGGACGTTCTTCCCACTGTCCACCTCAGTGATATCCTCTCCTCAGATCATAACAGGGATATCCGTCCCACTGTCCAACACAATGAGGTCCTCCCCACTGTCCACCAGAGGCACACCCTTCCCATGTCCACCTCAAAGAGTTCTTTCCCAATGTCCACAACAGGGACGTCCTTCCCACTGTCCATAACATATATGTCCTTACCACTGTCCACCACAGGGAAGTCCTCTCTACTGTCCACCACAGGGATGTCCTTTCCACTGTCTACCACATTGACGTCCTATACACTGTCCACAACAAACATGTACATCCCACTGTCCACCACAGAAACGTCCTCTCCACAGTCCAAAACAGGGAGGTCCTCCCAACTGTCCACTACAGGGACGTCCTTTCCATTGTTCACCAAGGAGATGTCTTTCCCACTGTCCACCACAGGGACATTCTCCTGTGTACCACAATGACATCCCTACCACTGTTCACAACATGGTTGTCCTTACAAATGTCCACTACTGGGACATCTTCACCACTGTCCACAACATGAATATCCTCCACAGTGTAAACCACAGGAACATCCTAAACATTGTCCACCACAGGAAGGTCCTCCTCACTGTCCACAACAGGAACATTCTTCTGCCTGTCCACCACAGTGATGTCCTCCTCACTGTACACCTCAGGGACATACTGCTGTGCACAACAGAGATGTTCTTACCACTGTACACCCCAGAGATATCCTCTACTCTCCCCACTACACGAACATTCTTCTCACTGTCTACCAAAGAGACATTCTCTTGTGCACCACAGGAATGTTGTTCTTACTGTCTACAAGGCCGTCATCTGCACTTTTCACCACAGTGAAATTCTCTCAACTCTCCACCACAGTGACATCTTCCCAACTGTCCACAACCTGGATGTATTACCAACTACCAAACACATTGAGGTCCTTCCCACTGTAAACAACAGGGACATCCTCCCCACTAGCACAACAGGGATGTCCTAACTACTGTCCAACACAGATATGTCCTGCACACTCTCCACCATATGGACATCATTCTGAATATGCACCACAAGGACGTTCTCCAGTGCACCACAGTAACTTCCACCCCACAGTCCACCACAGTGAAATCCTCTCCGCTGTACAACACATGGATGTCTTCTCCACTGTTTACATCAGGGATATCCTTCCCACAATTCAAAATGGAAATGTCCTCCATGCTCTCCACCACAGGGAAGTCTTTTCTCTGTCCACCTCAGTGATATCCTCACCTCAGAGCATAACAGTGATGTCCTTTTTACTTTCCACCACAGGGACGTCCTCCCCTCTGTCCACAAGAGGGTCATCCTTCGCACTGTCTACTAAAAGGTCTTTCCCATTGTCCACAACAGGGACGTCCTTCCCACAGTCCACACCATATAGGTCCTTCCAGTGTCCACAACATGGACCTCCTTTCTACTGTCCACCACAGAGATGTTCTCTCTACTGTCCACCACAGAGATATCCTTTCCACTGTTCACCACAGCGATGTCCTCCACACTGTCCACAACAGGTATGTCCTTTTCACTCTCCACCACAGGGATGTCCACCACAATGTCCACAACAGTCATATCCTTCCCACTCTCCACCAGAGAAAGGTACACTCTGCTGTCCACAACAGAAACGTACTTCCTAATGTCCACTTCAATTTTGTTCTTTCTTCTGTCCACCACAGGGACATCCTTTCCACTGTCCAACACATGGTGGTCCTCCCCACTGTCCACCAGAGGGACATGCTTGGCACTGTAGAAAACATGGAGGTCCTTCCCAATGTCCACAAGATGTGCGTCCTTCCCTCAATCCACAACATAAATGTCCTTCCCACACTCCACCACAGGTGCCTTCTTCCTACTGTTCAACACAGAGAGGTCCTCTCTAATATCCACGACAGGGATGTCCTTACCACTGTCCACCTAAGTGATGACCTCCCCTCTCTCAACCACAGGAACATCCTTCCCACTGTCCACCACAGGCAGTTCCTCCCCAATGTCCACCAGAGGGATATCCTTCCCACACTTCACCACTAGGAGGTCTTTCTCAATGTCCACAACAGGGATGTCTTTCCCACAGTCCACCACATCTATGTCCTTCCAATGTCTACCACAGGGACTTCCTTCTCATTGTCCACTGCAGGGAAGTCCTCTTTACTGTCCACCACAGGTATGTCCTTTCCACTGTCCACCATTGGGATGTCCTCTGCCCTGTCCAGAACAGGCATGTCCTTTTCATGTTCCACCACAGGGACCTCCTTCCCATTGTCCACCACAGGGAAGTCCTCTCTACTGTCCACCACAGGGATGTATTTTCCACTATCTACCAAAGGGACGTCCACCGCACTGTCCACGATAGGCATGTCGTTCCCACTGTCCACCACAGAAATTTACACCCTGCTGTCCACAACAGGAACATACTTCCTAATGTCCACTAAATGATGTCCTCTCCTATGTTCACAACAGAGACATCCTTCCCACTGTCCACCACATTTAGTTTCTCCCCACTGTCCACGAGAGTGGCATGCTTCCCACTGTCTACCACATGGAGGACCTTCCCAATGTCCACAACATGTACTTCCCACAATCCACAACATAAATGTCCTTCATACTCTCCACCACACATATCTTCTTCCCACTGTTCACCACAGAGAGGTCCTCTCTAATATCCACCACAGGGATGTCCTTATCACTGTCCACCTAAGTGAAGACCTCTCCTCCCTCCACCACAAGGACATCCTTTCCACTGTCCACCACAGGGAGTTTCTCCCCAGTGCTCACTACAAAGTGGACCTCCCCAAAGTCCACCACATGGATGTCTTTTCTACTGTCCAACAAAGGAACATCCCCCAAATTGTCCACAACAGTGATATCCTTTCCACTGTTCACCACTGGAACATCCTACCTACTTTGCACAACAAGGACATTTTCCTGTACACAACATGGATAACCTCACCACTGTGCACCACAAGGTCATCATCCTTTGCACACCAGGGATGTCATCAACGGTCTCAACCCCAGAGATGTCCTCTGAACTCTCCACGACAGGGACATCCTCCCCACTATCCACCAAAGAAAAATCTTTCCCAATATTCACCACTGGGATGTCATCCCAAATGTCCAACACAGAAAAGACCTCTTCACTGTCCACCACAGGGATGTCTTCCCCCTGTCCACCACAAGGAGGTCCTACCCAATATCGACAACAGCAACTTCCTTCCCACTGTCCACAATATAAATGTTCTTCCCATTATCCACCAGAGTGTGTTTCTCTCTACTGTCCACCACAGAGATGTACTTTCCACTGTGCACCAAAGGGACATTTTCCTTTGCATAAGAGAAACTTCCTCACCACTGTCCACCACAGAAATGTCCTCACCACTGTCCACCACTGTGACGTCCTTTCTACTTTCCACCATGAGGAGGTCCTCTCCACTGCCCACCACAGAAACATCTTTTCCACTATTCACCACAGGGACATCCTGCCCAGTGTCCACCACAGGGATGTTATCACCAATGTCTAACACAGAGTTGTCCTCATCACTCTTCACCACAGGGACATCTTTCCCCCATCAATCACAAAGTTGTCCATGCCACTGTCCACCAAAGAGATGTTTCCCCACTGTCCACGACAGGGGCGTCCTCACCAATGTCCACCACAGGGGTGTTCTTTTCCATTGTTCAAAACAGGAACATGCTACCCACTGTGCACCACAGGGACATCCTCCTGTGCACAACAGGGACTTCCTCATTACTGTGCATCACAGGGACATCTTTCAGTGCACAACAGGGACATCTTCACCACTATGTACCCCAGAGATGTCCTCTGCACTCTCCAAAACAAGGACATTCTTCCCACGGTCCACCAAAATGACGTTCTCCAGTGCACCACAGAAACATCCTCACAACTGTTTACTACAGGAATGTCTTCCCCACTGTCCAGCGCAGGGTCATCCTCCCCACTGTCCACCACAGGGACATCCTTTCCACTGTCCACCAGAGGTACGTCCTTTCCACTGTCTACCACAGTGACATACTTCCCAATGTCCACCAAAGGGATGTCCTTCCCAAAGTCCACCAAAGGGATATTCTTCCAACTGTCCACCACATGGACATCCTTTCCACTGTCCATCACATGGATGTCCTCACCACTGTCTACCACAGGGACATCCTTACCACTGTCCATCAAAGTGATGTCCTTTCAATTGATCACCACAGGGACATCCTCTAAATTGTTCACCACAGTGACATCCTTCCCTTTTCTACCACAGAGATGTAAACGCCACTGTCCCCCACAGGGTTGTCCTCACCAGTGTCCAAAACTGGGGTGTTCTTTCCCACTGTTCAAAAGATGGACATCCTCCCTACTGTGCACCACAGTAACATCCTCCTGTGTACAAGAGGGTCATCCTCATGACTGTGCACCACAGGGACATCTTCCAATGCACACCAGAGTCATCTTCACCACTGTCCACCACAGAGATATACTCTGCAGTCTACAAAACAGAGACATCCTTCCCAGGGTCGACCAAAGGGAAATTCTGCAGTGCACCACAGAGAGGTCCTCACCACTGTTCACCACAAGGATGTCCTCCCCACTGTCCTTCACAGGGACATCATTCCCACTTTCCACAACAGGGTTGTCCTTCCCATTGTCCACCACAGGGACATCCTTCCCACTTTCCACCATAGAGAGGTCCAACCAACTGTCCACCACACCTCTGTTCAAGACAGGGACATCCTCCTTACTGTGCACCACAGGAACAATTTCCTGTTCACAACAGTGATGTCCTCATGAGTGGGCACCACAGGGACATCTTCCAGTGCACACCAGGGACATCTTCACCACTGTCCACCCCTGAGATGTCCTCTGCACTCACCACAACAGGGAAATTCTTCCAATGGCCCACCAAAGAGACGTTCTCCTGTGTACCACAGAAACGTTCTCACCACTGTTCACCACTGGGATGTCCACCCCACTGTCCACCACAGGGACATCATGCACACTGTCCACCACAGGGACGTCCTTCCCACTGTCTTCAACAAGGACATTCTTCCCGTTGTCCACCACAGAGACATCCTACCAACTGTCTACTACAAGGATGTCCTTCCCACTCTCCACCAAAAGTACATCTTTCAACTGTCCACCACAGAGTCATCCTCCATACTGTCCACCACAGGGACATCCTCCCCACTGACCACCACAAGGACGTCCTTCATACAGTCCATTATAAAGAAGTCCTCCCTGTTGTCCAACAAATGGACGTCCTTCCCACTGTCCACCACTCGGACATCCTCCAAATTGTCCACCACAGTGACATTCTTTTCACTGTTTTCCACTGGGACATCCTACCCACTTTGCAGAACAAGGATATTTTCCTGTGCACAACAGGGATATCCTCACCACGGTGCACCACAGGGACATCCTACTTTGCACACCAGGGATGTCAGCAGCACTCTCCACCCCAGAGATGTTAACTCTGCACTCTCCATGACAGGGACATCCTCCCCACTATCCACCAAAGAAACATCTTTCTCACTATTCACCACAGGGATGTCATCTCAAATGTCCAACACAGAAAAGTCCTCTTCACTGTCCACCACAGGGATGTCCTTCCCCCGGTCCACCTCAGGGATGTCCTCCCTAATGTTCACCAGACAGATATCCTTCCCACTGTTCACCATAAATGAGGTCCTTCACAATATCAACAAAAGGGACTTCCTTCCCATTGTCCACAACATAAATGTTCTTTCCATGTATAGCACATTGTGTTTCTCTCTACTGTCCACCACAGAGATGTACATTCCACTGTCCACCAAAGGGACATTTTCCTTTGCACCAGAGAAACTTCCTCACCACTGTCCACCACAGAAACTTCCTCACCAGTGTCCATCACTGTGACATCTTTTCCATTTCCACCATGAGGAGGTCCTCTCCATTGTCCACCACAGAAACATCCATTCCACTGTCCACCATAAGGATGTCCTTTCCAATATCCATGACAGGGAGGTCCTCACCACTGTCCACAACTGGGACGATTTTTCCACTGTCCACCACAGAAACATGCTCATCACTGTCTATCACAGGTGCACCTTTACCACTGTCCACCACAGAGAGGTCCTCCCTGCTGTTCATCACAGAGACGTCCTTCACAATGTCCACCAGAGTAATGTCCTCTCAGTTGTCCAAAACAGAAACATCCTCTCCACTTTCCACCACAGGGACGTCCACCACATGGAGAACCTCCCCACTGTATACAAGAGGGACGTCCTTCCCTTTGTCCACCACATGGACATCCTTTCACTGTCCACAAAAAGTACTTCCTTCCCACTGTTTAACACGAGACGTCTTCCAAACTGTCCACCACACAAATATGTTCCCAACTGTCCACTACAGCAACATCCATCCCACTGTAGACAACAGGGACGTACGCCTCACTATCCTCCACAAGGACGTCCATCTCACTGTCCAGAAAAGAATGGTCCTACTCTCTGTCCACCACAGGGACATCCTACCAACTGTCCACACCAAGAAGTTCCTCCCCATCAGTCCACCACAGGGACATCCTTCCCACAGTCCACAACACATCTTCCCCACTGTCCACCACAGGGATGTCCTTTCCACTGTACACGTAAGTGACGTCCTCCACTCTGTCCACAAGAGGGACATTCTTCCAACAGTTCACTACAAGAGGTCTTTCCCAATGTCCACAACAGTGATGTTCTTCCTACAGTCCACAAAATAAATGTCCTACCCACTGTCCACCACAGGGTCTTCTTTCCCACTCTCTACCTAAGGGAGGTCCTCTCTACTTTCCATCAAAGTGATGTCATTACCACTGTCCAACATGGGGACGTCCTCCCCACTGTCCAAAACAGGGATGTTCTTTCCACGATCCACCAAACAGATGTCCTTCCCACTGTCCACCATAGCGACATCCCTTTGTGTACTACAAGGACATCCTTATCATTGTCCAAAACATGGTTGTCCTCAACAATATGCACTACAGGGAATCCTCACAACCATCCACCACACAAATATCCTCCATACTGCAAACAACAGGGATATCCTACACACTCTACACAATAGAGAGGTCCTGCCCTCTGTCCACTAAAGGGACATCCTTCTGCCTGTCCACCACACTGATGTCTACCACACTGTCTTCCAAAGAAATGTTCTTCCCACTGTTGAATACAGTGACATCATTTCAATGGTTCACCACAGGAAAGTCCTATTTACTGTACACCACAGTGATGTCCTTGCCACTGTACACCACAGGGACATCCTCCTGTGCACAACAGGGATGTCCTTACCACTGTCCACCCCAGAGATGTCTTCTGCACTCTCCACTAAAAGGACATTCTTCTCACTGTCCACCAAAGAGACATTCTCTTGTGCAGCACAGGAGCATTGTCCTTAATGTTCACAAGGCTGTCATCAACACTGTCCACTGCAGTGAAATCCTCTCAACATTCCAACACAGGCACATTATCCCAAATGTCCACAATATGGATATCCTCCCAACTATCAAACACAGTGATGTCTTTCCAACTGTAAACAACAGAGACTTCCTCCCCACTGTGCACCACAGGGACATCCTCCTGTGCACAACAGGGATGTCCTAACCACTGTCCACCACAGAGATGTCCTTTGCACTCTCTACCATATGGACATCCTTTCAACTATGCACCACAGGGACATTCTCCAGTGCACCACAATAACATCCTCCCCACTGTCCATCACAGAGAAATCCTCCCCACTGTCCCCCACCACGATATCCTCCCCATTGTCTACAATAGGGATGTCCTTCCTACTATTCACACCAGAAAAGTCCTCCCCGCTTTCCAACAAGAGGACGTTCTTCCCACTGTCCACCTCAGTGATATCCTCTCCTCAGATCATAACAGGGATATCCGTCCCACTGTCCAACACAATGAGGTCCTCCCCACTGTCCACCAGAGGCACACCCTTCCCATGTCCACCTCAAAGAGTTCTTTCCCAATGTCCACAACAGGGACGTCCTTCCCACTGTCCATAACATATATGTCCTTACCACTGTCCACCACAGGGAAGTCCTCTCTACTGTCCACCACAGGGATGTCCTTTCCACTGTCTACCACATTGACGTCCTATACACTGTCCACAACAAACATGTACATCCCACTGTCCACCACAGAAACGTCCTCTCCACAGTCCAAAACAGGGAGGTCCTCCCAACTGTCCACTACAGGGACGTCCTTTCCACTGTTCACCAAGGAGATGTCTTTCCCACTGTCCACCACAGGGACATTCTCCTGTGTACCACAATGACATCCCTACCACTGTTCACAACATGGTTGTCCTTACAAATGTCCACTACTGGGACATCTTCACCACTGTCCACAACATGAATATCCTCCACAGTGTAAACCACAGGAACATCCTAAACATTGTCCACCACAGGAAGGTCCTCCTCACTGTCCACAACAGGAACATTCTTCTGCCTGTCCACCACAGTGATGTCCTCCTCACTGTACACCTCAGGGACATACTGCTGTGCACAACAGAGATGTTCTTACCACTGTACACCCCAGAGATATCCTCTACTCTCCCCACTACACGAACATTCTTCTCACTGTCTACCAAAGAGACATTCTCTTGTGCACCACAGGAATGTTGTTCTTACTGTCTACAAGGCCGTCATCTGCACTTTTCACCACAGTGAAATTCTCTCAACTCTCCACCACAGTGACATCTTCCCAACTGTCCACAACCTGGATGTATTACCAACTACCAAACACATTGAGGTCCTTCCCACTGTAAACAACAGGGACATCCTCCCCACTAGCACAACAGGGATGTCCTAACTACTGTCCAACACAGATATGTCCTGCACACTCTCCACCATATGGACATCATTCTGAATATGCACCACAAGGACGTTCTCCAGTGCACCACAGTAACTTCCACCCCACAGTCCACCACAGTGAAATCCTCTCCGCTGTACAACACATGGATGTCTTCTCCACTGTTTACATCAGGGATATCCTTCCCACAATTCAAAATGGAAATGTCCTCCATGCTCTCCACCACAGGGAAGTCTTTTCTCTGTCCACCTCAGTGATATCCTCACCTCAGAGCATAACAGTGATGTCCTTTTTACTTTCCACCACAGGGACGTCCTCCCCTCTGTCCACAAGAGGGTCATCCTTCGCACTGTCTACTAAAAGGTCTTTCCCATTGTCCACAACAGGGACGTCCTTCCCACAGTCCACACCATATAGGTCCTTCCAGTGTCCACAACATGGACCTCCTTTCTACTGTCCACCACAGAGATGTTCTCTCTACTGTCCACCACAGAGATATCCTTTCCACTGTTCACCACAGCGATGTCCTCCACACTGTCCACAACAGGTATGTCCTTTTCACTCTCCACCACAGGGATGTCCACCACAATGTCCACAACAGTCATATCCTTCCCACTCTCCACCAGAGAAAGGTACACTCTGCTGTCCACAACAGAAACGTACTTCCTAATGTCCACTTCAATTTTGTTCTTTCTTCTGTCCACCACAGGGACATCCTTTCCACTGTCCAACACATGGTGGTCCTCCCCACTGTCCACCAGAGGGACATGCTTGGCACTGTAGAAAACATGGAGGTCCTTCCCAATGTCCACAAGATGTGCGTCCTTCCCTCAATCCACAACATAAATGTCCTTCCCACACTCCACCACAGGTGCCTTCTTCCTACTGTTCAACACAGAGAGGTCCTCTCTAATATCCACGACAGGGATGTCCTTACCACTGTCCACCTAAGTGATGACCTCCCCTCTCTCAACCACAGGAACATCCTTCCCACTGTCCACCACAGGCAGTTCCTCCCCAATGTCCACCAGAGGGATATCCTTCCCACACTTCACCACTAGGAGGTCTTTCTCAATGTCCACAACAGGGATGTCTTTCCCACAGTCCACCACATCTATGTCCTTCCAATGTCTACCACAGGGACTTCCTTCTCATTGTCCACTGCAGGGAAGTCCTCTTTACTGTCCACCACAGGTATGTCCTTTCCACTGTCCACCATTGGGATGTCCTCTGCCCTGTCCAGAACAGGCATGTCCTTTTCATGTTCCACCACAGGGACCTCCTTCCCATTGTCCACCACAGGGAAGTCCTCTCTACTGTCCACCACAGGGATGTATTTTCCACTATCTACCAAAGGGACGTCCACCGCACTGTCCACGATAGGCATGTCGTTCCCACTGTCCACCACAGAAATTTACACCCTGCTGGCCACAACAGGAACATACTTCCTAATGTCCACTAAATGATGTCCTCTCCTATGTTCACAACAGAGACATCCTTCCCACTGTCCACCACATTTAGTTTCTCCCCACTGTCCACGAGAGTGGCATGCTTCCCACTGTCTACCACATGGAGGACCTTCCCAATGTCCACAACATGTACTTCCCACAATCCACAACATAAATGTCCTTCATACTCTCCACCACACATATCTTCTTCCCACTGTTCACCACAGAGAGGTCCTCTCTAATATCCACCACAGGGATGTCCTTATCACTGTCCACCTAAGTGAAGACCTCTCCTCCCTCCACCACAAGGACATCCTTCCCACTGTCCACCACAGGTAGTTCCTTCCCAATGTCCAACAGATGGACACATTCCCACTGTTCACCACAAGGAGTTTTTACCCAATGTACACAACAGGGACGTCATTCCCACAGTCAACAACTTATATATCATTCGAATATCCACCACAGGGACATCCTCCTCACTGTCCACCGCAGGGAATTCCCCTCATCTGTCCACCAAAGGTATGTCCTTTCCACTGTCCACCACAGGGATGTCCTCCACCCTGTCCACAACAGACATGTCTTTCCCATGGTCAACCACAGGGACATCCTTCCCATTTTCCACCACAGGGAAGTCCTCTCTACTGTCCACCAAAGGGATGTCCTTTCCACTGTCCTCTAAAGGGACATCCTCCACACTGTCTACAACAGGTATGTCATTCCCACTGTCCACCACAGAAAGGTACACCCTGCTGTCCACAACAGGAACATACTTCCCAATGTCCGCTAAATGATGCCCTCTCCTATGTCCACCACAGAGACTTCCTTCCCACTGTCAACCACATGGAGTTTCTCCCCACTGTCAACGAGTGGGAAATGCTTCCCACTGTCCACCACACGGAGGTCTTTTTTAATGTCCACAACATGGACATTCTTTCCACAATACACAACATAAATGTCCTCTCCACTGTCCAACACATGGACCTTCTTCGCACTGTTCTCCACAGAAGGGTCCTCTCTACTGTCCACCACGGGGATGTCCTTTCCACTGTCCAAACCAGTGACATCCTACCCACTGTCTACAACAGGGATGTCCTTCCCACTGTCCTCGACAGAAAAGTCCTCCCCACTGTCCACCACAGGGATGTCCTTCCCAATGTCCACCCAAGTGACATCCTCCCCTCTATCCACAAGAGGGACGTTCTTCCCACAGTTCACCACAAGGAGGTCTTTCCGAATGTTTACAACAGAGATGTTCTTCCCACAGTCCACAACATAAATGTCCTTCCCACTGTCCACCACAGGAAGTTCCTATATACTGTCCATCAAAGTGATGTCATTACCACTGTCCACCATAGGGACGTCATCCCCACTGTCCACAACAGGGATGTTCTTTTCACTCTCCATCACAGGGATGTCCTCTCCAGTGTCTACTACAGGAACGTACCAGCCCCTGTCCACCACAGGGACTTCCTACCCACTGTCTACCACAGGGAGGTCCTCCCCAAACTCCACCGTTTGTAGGTATTCTCCAATGTCTACCACAGGGATGTCATTTCAACTGTCCACCACAGAAATATTCCCCCCACTGTCCACAACAAGGATGTCCTTCCCACTGTCCACCACAGAGAGTTCTACCCACTGCCCTCCACAGGGACAACCTACCCACTGTCTCCCACAGGGATGTCCTTCCCACTGTAAACCAAAGGATGTTCATCCCACTGTCCACCAAAGGTACATATTTCAACTGTCCACCACAGAGACACCCTGACCACTGCTAACCACAGTGACATCCTCCCCACCTTTCACAATGGGGACATTTTTCTGTACACAACAGGGATATCCTCACTACTGTAGACCACAGGGACCTCCTCCTTTGCACACCAGGGATGTCAGCAACATTCTCCACCCCAGAGATGTCTTCTGAACTCTCCACGACAGGTACATCCTCCCCATTATTAACCAAAGAAATTTCTTTCATATGATTCACCATAGGGATGTCATCTCAAATGTCCAACACAGGGATGTCCTCCCCATTGTCCACCAAAGGGATATCCTTCCTACTGTTCACCACAAGGAGGTCCTTCAAAATATCGACAACAGGGACTTTCTTCCCACTGTCCACAACATAAATGTTCTTCCCACTCTCCACCACAGTGTGTTTCTCTCTACTGTCCACCACAGAGATGTACTTTCCAATGTCCACCAAAGGGATATTTTCCATTGCACCAGAGAATCTTCCTCACCACTGTCCATCACAGAAATGTCCTCACCACTGTCCACCACTGTGATGTCCTTTCCACTTTCCACCATGAGGGGGTCCTCTCCACTGTCCACCACAGAAACATCCATTCCACTGTTCACCACGGGGACGCCCTTCCCAATAACCATGGCAGTGAGGTCCTCACCACTGTCCACAACAGGCACGTCCTTTCCACTGTCCACCACAGAGAGTTCCTCCCTGCTGTCCACCACAGAGTCGTCCTTCACACTGTTAACCAGAGGAACATCCTTCCCACTGTTCATCACAGGAACATCCTTTCCACTGTGCAACACAGGGACATTCTTCTGTTCATAACAGAAATGTTCTTACCACTGTCCATCGCAGAGATGTCCTCTGCACTCTCCACTCCAGGGAAATCATTCCCACTTTCCACCAAAGAGAAGTTTTCTTGTGCACCACAGGAATGTCCTCCCCACTGTTCACAAGGCCATCATCCCCACTGTGCACCACAATGAAATTCTTTAACCAATGTCCGCCGCAGCCATGTCCTTCCCACAGTCCACCACAGGGATTTTCTCCCAACTCTCAAACACAGGGATGTCCTTCCCACTGTAAACCACAGAGACCTCCTCCCTGCTGTGCACCAGAGGGACATCCTCCTGTGCACAACAGGGATATCCTCACGAATGTGCACCACAGGGACATCTTCTGGTTCACACCATAGACTTCCTCACCACTGTCCACACCAGAGACTTCCTCTGCACTCTCCAAAGCAGGGACATCCTTCCCACCGTCCATCAAAATCAGGTTTTCCTGTGCACCACAGTAACACGCTCACTACTGTCCACCACAGGGATGTCCTCATCACTATCCAGCACATGGATGTCCTTACCACTGTCCACCACAGGGATATCCTCCACACTGTTCTCCACAGGGATGTCCATGACAGGGATGTCCTCCCCACTTTCCACAAAAGACATCATTCCCACTGTCCACCACAGGGATGTCATCCCAATTGTCCAACACAGAGAGTTCCTCTTCACTGTCCACCACAGAGATGTCCTTCCAACTGGCCACCACAGGGATATCCTCCCAACTGTCCACCAGAGGGATATCCTTTCCACTGTTCACTACTTTGAGATCCTGTCCAATGTCCACAAAAGGGACGTCAATTTAATGTCCACAACATAAACGTCCTTCTCACTGTCCACCACAGTGACAAAATTCTCACTGTCTACCACAGGGAGGTACAATCTACTGCCCACCAGAGTGATGTCCTTTCCACTGTCCACCACAGGGACGTCCTCCTCATTGTATACCACAAGGACATTCTTCCAACTGTCCACCACAGAAACCACCTCCCCACTGTCTACTCTGGGAATGTCCTACATTCTCTCAGCCACTGTGACATTTTGCCCAATGTCCACCACAGGGATGTTCTCACCAATGTCCCACACAGTGTTGTCCTCAGCACTCTTCACCACAGGGACATCTTTCCCCCATCAACCACAAAGACGTACATGCCACTGTCCACCACAGAGATGTTTCCCCACTGTCCACAACAGGGGCGTCCTCACTAATGTCTACCACAGGGGTGTTCTTTCCCATTGTTCAAAACAGGAATATCCTCCCCACTGTGCACCACAGGCACATCCTCCTGTGCACAACAGAATAGTCTTCATGCCTGTGCACCACAAGGACATCGTCTACTGCACAACAGGGATGTCTTCACCACTGTCCACCCCAGAGATATCCTCTGCACTCTCCAAAACACGGACATTCTTTCCATGGTTCACCAAAGGGATGTTCTCCAGTACACCACAGATAGGTCCTCACCACTGTTCACCACAGGGATGTCCTCCCCACTGTCCATCACAGGGACATCCTTCCCACTGTCCACCATAGACAGGTCCAACCCACTGTCCACCACATGGACGTCATACCCACTAACCACCACATGGACGTCATACCCACTATCCACCACAAGGACATACTCATACAGTCCATCATTGAGAAGTCCTCTCTGTTGTCCACCAAAGGGATGTCCTTTCCACTGCCCACCAGAGTAATGTCCTCTCAGTTGTCCAAAACAGAAATGTCCTCCCCACTGTCCACCACAGGGACGTCCTACTTACTATCCACTACAGGGAGAACCTCCTCACTGTCTACAACAGGGACTTCCTTCCCATTGTCCACCACATGGACATCCTTTCGCTGTCCACAAAAAGGACATCCTTCCCACTGTTTAACACAGGGACGCCTTCCTAACTGTCAACCACACAAATATGTTTGCAACTGTCCACTACAGAAATATCCATTCAACTCTACACAACAGGGACGTACTCTCCACTGTCCTCCACAAGGACATCCATCCCACTGTCCACAACAGAAAGGTCCTACCCACTGTCCACCACAGGGATATCCTCCCAACTGTATACCCCAAGGATTTCCTCCCCCACAGACCACTACAGGGATGTCCTTCCCACTGTTCAACAGAGGGACATCTTCTCCAATGTGCACAAAAGGGACATCCTATTACTGTCCACAACAGGGATGTCCTTCCTACTGTCCACAACAGAGAGGTCATCCCTGCTCTCCACCACAGGGACAGTCTTCCCACTGTCCACTATAGAAAGTCCTTTACACTGTCCACCACAGGTATATCCTCTCCAACGTGCACCAGAGGGACATCCTTCCCATTGTACACCACAGAGAGTTCCTTTCTGCTGTCCACCACAGGGACATTCTTCCCACTGTCCATCACAGTGATATCTTCCCCACTGTCCACCACAAGGATGTCCTCCCCATTTTAAACAGGGATGTCCTCCAAACTGTCCACCACAGAGACATCCTACCCATGTCCACCACAGGAACGTCTTTCACACTGTCCGATACAGGAACGTCCTCTCATTTGGCCAAAACAAAAACATCCTCCCCACTGTCCACCACAGGGACATTCTACTTACTATCCACCACAGAGAAAACCTCCTCACTGTCCTCAACAGGGACATCCTTCCCATTGTCCACCACATGGACATCCTTTCGCTCTCCACAAGAAGGACTTCCTTCCCACCAGTTAAAACAGGGACATCTTCATAACTGTCCACCACACAAATATGTTGCCAACTGTCCACTACAGAAATATCCATTCCTCTGTACACAACAGGGACATACTCCCCACTGTACTCCACAAGGATGTCCATCCCACTGTCCAAAAGAGAAAGGTTCTACCCACTGTCCACCAGAGGGACATCCTCCCAACTGTCATCCCCAAGGAGTTCCTTCCCCACAGTCCAACACAGAGATGTCCTGACCACTGTCCATCCCAGAGATGTCCTTCCCACTGTTCACCAGACGGACATCTTCCCCAATGTGCACAAAAGGGACATCCTTTTACTGCCCACAACAGGGATGTCCTTCCCACTTTCCACCACAGAATTCCTCCGTGCTCTCCACCACAGGGATAGTATTCCCACTGTACACCATAGAGCATCATTTCCACTGTCCACTAAAGGTACATCCTCTCCAATGTCCACCAGAAGGTCATCATTCCAATTGTACACCACAGATAGTTCCTTCCCACTTTCCACCACAGGGACATTTTTCCCAGTGTCCACTACAGAGATATCATCCCCACTGTAAACTTCAAGAATGTCATCCCCACTTTAAACAGGGATGTCCAACCCACTGTCCATGACAGAGACATCCTACACATGTCCACCACAGGCAGGTCCTCCCCACTGTCCACCATAGGGACATACTCACCTTATCCACAACATGGACATCCTTCCACTGTCCACAAAAAGGACATCATTCCCACAGTTTAGCACAGGGATGTCCTCCCCACTGTCCACTACAGGGATGTTCTATACATTATCCACCACAGGGAGGTCCACCCAACTGTCCACCACAGGGATTTCCTCCTGACTGTCCATCAGAGAGAGGTCCTCCCCACTGTCCACCACAGGGATGTCCTCCTGTGTACCACAAGGACATCCATAAACTTGTCCACCACAGGGTCATCTTCACCAATGTGAACCAAAGAGACATCCTTCCTACTGTCCACCACAGGGAGGTCCTTCCCACTGTCCACAACATGGATGTCCTACCCATTGTTAACCAAAGAAATGTCTTTCCCACAGTCCACCACAGGGACGTCCTTCCAACTGTTGACAACATAAACATCCACCCCACTGTCCACAACAGGGAGGTCCTCCCCACTGTCGACCACATGGAGGTCCTCCCCATAGTCCCCAACATGGATGTTCTCCACAGTGTAATCCACAGGGATGTCCTCCTCAGTGCGCACTATAGTGAAATTCTCACCACTCTATACCACAAGGATGTCCTTCCCACTGATGACCTCAGTGACTATCTTCTCTCTCTCCATCACAGGGACAATCTAGCCACTGTCCACCACAGAAAGGTTCTCCCTGATGATTACCCCAGGGACATCCTTACTACTATTTACCACAGGGTCATCCTCACCAATATCCACCAAAAGGAAATCCTTTCCACTGTTCACCACTGGAACATCCCTTTCCACTGTTCACCACAGGGACATCTTTCTGTTCATAAAAGAAATGTTCTTACCACTGTCCATCACAGAGATGTCCTCTGCACTCTCTACTCCAGGGAAATCCTACCCACTGTCCACCATAGAGACATTTTTTGTGCACCACAGGAACTTCCTCTCCATTGTCCACAAGGCCATCATCCCCACTGTCTACCACAGTGAAATTCTCTCACCAAAGTCTACCGCAGAGTCGTCCTTCCCACAGTCCACTACAGAAATTTCCTCCCAACTGTCAAACACAGGGACGTCCTTTGCACTGTAAACCTCAGTGACATCCTCCCCACTGTGCACCACAGGGACATCCTCCTGTGCACAAGAAAGACATCCTCAATAATATGCACCACAGGGACATCTTACGGTTCACACCATAGACGTCCTCACCACTGTCCAACCCAGAGAAGTCCCCTGCACTCTCCAAAACAGGGACATCCTTCCCATGGTCCACCAAAATAACATTTTCCTGTGTACCCCAGAAACGTCCTCACCACTGTCAACCACAGGGACGTCCTCATCAATGGTCAGCACAGAAATGTCCTTACCACTATCCACCACAGGGACATCTTCCCCACTGTTCACCAAAGGCACTTCCTTCTGCTTGTCCACCACAGGAATGTCCTCCCCACTCCCCACAAAAAGACATCCTTCCCACTGTCCACCACAGGGATGTCATCCCAACTGTCCAACACAGAGAGTTCCTCTTCACTGTCCACCACAGGGATGTCCTCCCAACTGTCCACCAGAGGGATATCCTTCCCACTGTTCACCACAAGGAGGTCCTTCCCAATTTCCACACAAGGGACGTTCTTTTTACTGTCCGCATCATAAACGTCATTTTCACTCTCCACCACAGGGACATCCTTCCCACTGTCTACCACAGGGAGGTCCTATCTACTTTCCACCACAGTGATATGCTTTCCACTGTCCACCACATTGATGTTCTTCTCACTGTCCAACAAAAGGACATCCTTCCCACTGTCCACCAAAGAAACCACCTCCCAACTGTCCACCACAGGAACGTCCTACACTCTGTCAGCCACAGAGACATCCTGCCCAATGTCTACCACAGGGATGTTCTCAACAATGTCCAACACTTAGTAGTCATCATCACTCTTCACCACAGAGACACCTTTCCATCCTCAACCACAAAGACGTCCACCCCACTGTCCACCACAGAGATGTTTCTCCACTGTCCACAACAGGGGCATCCTCACCAATGTCCAACACAAGGGTGTTCTTTCCCATTGTTCAAAACAGGAACATCCTCCCCACTGTGCACCACAGGGACATCCTCCCATGCACAACAGGGTTGTCCTCATGACTGTGCACCACAGGGACATCTTCCAGTGCACAACAGGGACATCTTCACCACTGTCCACCCAAGAGATGTCCTCTGCACTCTTCAAAACAGGGTCATTCTTCCAACAATTCACCAAAATGACGTTCTCCAGTGCACCACAGAAACATCCTCACCACTGTTTACTACAGGGATGACCTACCCACTGTCCAGTACAGGGTCAACCTCCCCACTGTCCACAACAGGGATGTCCTTCTCACTGTTCACCACAGTGATGTCCTTCCCACTGTCTACCAAAGGGATGTGGTTCCCAATGTCCAATACAGGGACGTTCTTCTAACTGTCCACCACATGGACATCGTCATCATTCTCCATCACATGGATATCCTCACCACTGTCTACCACAGGGATGTTCTTTTCACTGTTCATCAAAGGGATGTCCTTCCAATTGTCCAACACAGAGATATCCTAAAAATTGTCCAACACAGTGACATCCTTCCCTTGTCTACCACAGAGACGTAAACACCACTGTTCACCACAGGGATGTTTCCACACTCTCCACCACAGGGTTATCCTCATCAATGTCCACCACTGGCGTGTGCTTTCTGACTGTTCAAGACAGGGACATCCTCCCTACAGTGCACCACAGAAAAAATCTCCTGTTCACAACAGGGACGTCCTCATGACTGTGCACCACAGGGACATCTTCCAGTGCACACCAGGGACATCCTCACCACTGTCCACCCCAGAGATGTCACCTGCACTCTCCAGAACAGGGAAATCCTTCCTAAGGTCCACCAAAAAGATGTTCTCCTGTGCACCACAGAAACGTTCTCACCACTCTTCACCACAGGGATGTCCACCCCATTATTCACCACAGGGACATCCTTCCCACTGTCCACCACAAGGAAGTCCTTCCCACTGTCAACAGTAAGGACATCCTACACACTGTCCATCACAGAAATATCCTCCCAACTTTTCACAACAAGGATATCCTTCCCACAGTCCTCCATGAAGATGATCTACCCACTGCCCTCCACAGGGTCATCCTACCCACTGTCTACCACAGGGATGTCCTTTGCACTAGCCAACAAAGGGAGGTTTTCCCACTGTCCACCATGGTACATCTTTTAAATGTCCACCACAGAGACATCCTACCCACTGACCACCACAAGGATATCCTTCATGGAGTCCACCATAGAGAAGTCCTCCCTGTTGTCCACCAAAGGGATGTCCTTCCCACTGTCCACCACAGGGACATCCTCCAAATTGTCTACCACAGTGACATCCTTTTTACTGATCACCACTGGGACATCCTACCCACTTTGCACAACAGGGACATTTTCCTGTGCACAACAGTGATATCCTCACCACTGTGCACCACATGGACATCCTCCTTTGCACAGCATGGATGTCAACCACACTCTCCACACCAGAGATGTCCTCTGCACTCTCCACGACTGGGACATCCACCCCACTGTCCACCAAAGAAACGTCTTTCCCACTATTCATCACAGGGATGTCATCCCAAATGTCCAACACAGAAAAGTCCTCTTCACTGTCCACCACAGGGATGTCATTCCCCCTGTCCACCACAGGGATATCCTCCCCACTGTCTACCACAAGGAGGTCCTTCTCAATATCGACAACAGGGACTTTCTTCCCACTCTCCACAACATAAGTGTACTTCTCACTGTCCACCACAGTTCATTTCTCTCTACTGTTCACCACAGAGATGTACTTTCCACTGTCTACAAAAGGGATGTTTTCCTTTGCACCAAAGAAATATCCTCACCACTGTCCACCACTGTGACGTCCTTTCCACTTTCAATCTTGAGGAGGACCTCTCCACTGTCGTCCACAGAAACATCCTTTCTACTGTTCACCACAGGGACTTCCTTCCCAATATCCAAAACAGGGAGGACCTCACCACTGTCCACAACAGGGATGTCCTTTCCAGTGTCCACCACAGAAACATCCTCATCACTGTCTATCACAGGGACATCTTTACCAATGTCCACCACAGAGAGGTCTTCCCTGCTGTCCACTACAGGGACGTCCTTCACACTGTCCACCACAGTAACATCCTCTCAGTTGTCCAAAACAGAAATAGGTTCCCAACTGTCCACTACAGAAACATCCATCCCACTGTACACAACAGGGACATACTCCCCACTGTCCTCCATAAGGACACCCATCCCACTGTCCACAACAGAAAGGTCCTACCCACTCTCCACCACAGGGACTACTTACCAAATGTCCACCCCAAGGAGTACCTCCCCACAGTCCACCAAAGGGATGTCCTTCCCACTGTCCACCAAAGGGACATCCTTCCAACTGTCCACAACACAGCCATATTCCTCACTGTCCACTGCATGGACGTACTTTCCACTGTCCACCACAGGGACGTCCTTCCCCACAGTCCACCAGAGTGTGGTAGTCCCCACTCTCCACCACAAGGACATCCTCTTGTCCACAAGATGGATGTCCTCACCTGTGTGCACCACAGGGACATACTTTGCATTGTCTACCACAGGGACATCATTCTCACTGTCCGTTAAAGTGAGTTTCTCCCTGCTGTCCACCACAGGGGCATCCTTACCACTGTCCACCACAGGGTCGTCCTCAACACTGTCCACCACAGGGATGTCTTTTCCACTGTTCAACATCTTTCCCAATGTGCACAAGTGACATCATTTTACTGTTCACAACAGGAATGTACTTCCCACTGTCCACCATAAAGAGTTCTTTCCCAATGTCCACAAAAGCTACGTCCTTCCCACTGTCCACAACATATATGTCCTTTCCACTGTCCACCACAGGGAGGTCGTCTCTACTCTACACCACAGGGATGTCCTTTCCACTGTCCAACACATTGACGTCCTCCACACTGTCCACAACAGAAATGTACTCTCCACACTCCACCACAGAGGTCCTCTCAACTGTCCACCACAGGGACGTTCTTTCCAATGTTCAACAAAGAGATGGCCTTCCTACTGTCCACCACAAAGACATCATCCTGTGTACCAAACGGATATCCTTACCACTGACCACACCATGGTTGTTCTCAACAATGTCCACTACAGGAACAAGAGGAACATCCTTCTGCCTCTCCACCACAGTGATATCCTCCCCACTATACACCTAATTGACATCCTCCTGTGCACAACAGGGATGTTCTTACCACTGTACATCCCAGAGATGTCCTATGCACTTCACACTACAAGGACATGCTTCTCACTGTCCACCAAAAAGACATTCTCTTGTGAACAACAGGAACCTTGTTACTACTGTCTACAAGGCCGTCATCTGCACTGTCCACCATAGTGAAATCCTGTGAACTCTCCACCACAGTGACATCCTCCCAACTGTCCACAACAGGGATGTCCTTCCAACTATCAAACACAGTGAACTCCTTCCCACTGTAAACAACAGAAACATCCTCCCCACTGGGCACAACAGGGATGTCCTAACCACTGTCTACCACAGAGATGTCCTCTTCACTCTCCACCATATGGACATCCTTCCAACTATGCACCACAGGGACATTCTCCAGTGCACCACAGTAACATCCTCCCCACTATTCATCACAGTGAAATCCTCCCCAATGTCCACCACTGGGATGTCCTCCTCACTTTCTACAACAGGGATGTCCTTCCCACAATTCACATCAGTAACGTCCTCCCTGATGTCCACCGAAAGGACATCCTTCCCACTGTCTACCTCAGTGATATCCTCTTCTCAGATTATAACAGGGATGTCCTTCCCACTGTCCACCACAAGAAGGTCCTCCCCACTTACCACCAGAGGCATACCCTTCCAACTGTCCACCAGAGGCACACCATTCCCACTGTCCACCACAAAGAGGTCTTTCCCAATGTCCACAAAAGGGATGTCCTTCCCACTCTCCACAACATATATGCCCCTCCCACAGTCCAACACAGGGACCTCCTTCTCACTGTCCACCACAAGAAAATCCTCTCTACTGTTCACCACAGGGATATCCTTTCCTCTCTCCACCATATTGACGTCCTCCACAATGTCCACAACAAATATGTACATTCCACTGTCCACCACAGAAACGACCTCTCCACTGTCCACCAAAGTGAGGTCCTCCCAACAGTCCACCACAGGGAAATCCTTTCCACTGTTCACCAAAGAGATGTTCTTCCCATTTTGTGGTGACAGGGACATCCTCCTGTGTACCACAAGGATATCCTTAACACTGTCCACAACATGGTTGTCCTCACCAATGTACACTACAGGGACGTCCTCACCACTGTCTACAACAAGAATATCCTCCACACTGTAAACAACAGGGACATCATATAAATTGTCCCAAACAGGGAGATCCTCCCCACTGTCTACAACAGGAATATGCTTCTGCCTGTCCACCACAGTGATGTCCTCCCCGCTGTACAACTCAGGGACATTTTCCTGTGCACAGGAATGTTCTTACCATTGTACACCCCAGAGATGCCCACTGCACTCCCCACTACAAGGACATCCTTCTCACTGTCCACCAAAAAGACATTCTCTTGTGCACCACAGGAACATTGTTCTTCCTGTCTACAAGGCCGTCATCTGCACTGTCCACCACAGTGAAATCCTCTCAACTCTCCACCACAGTGACATCCTCCCAATTGTCCACAACAGGGATGTCCTCCCAACTATCAAACACAACGAAGTCCTTCCTACTGTAAACAACAGGAACATCAACCCCACTGGGCACAACAGGGAATTCCTAACCACTGTCCACCACAGAGATGTCCTCCACACTCTACACAATATGGATATCCTTCTGACTATGTACCACAAGGACATTCTCCAGTGCACGACAGTAATATCCTCCCTACTGTTCACCACATGAAATCCTACACATTGTGCACGACAGGAACGTCCTTCTTACTGTCCACCACAGGGAGAACCTCCCCACTGTCCACAACAGGGACATCCTCCCCAATGTTCTCTACAGAGTGAACCTCCCCACCGTCCACCACATGGATGTCTTTTCCACTGTGCAGCAAGAAAACATTCTCCTCTCGTTGCACCACAGGCACATCCTGCTATGCACAACATGGACGTCCTCACAACTGTGCACCACAGGAATATTCTTTCCACTGTCCACAACAGAGATGTCCTTCCCACTGTAGACCACAGAGATGTCCTCCCTGCTGTCCACCACAGGGACATTCTTTTCACTTTCCACCTCAAAACGTCCTCCCTACTGTCTACCAAAGGGATGTCCTCCCCACATTCCACCACATAGATGTCCATCCCACTGTCCACAACAGAAATATCCTACCCACTGTCCACCACATGGAGGTCCTCCCAACTGTCCACCACAGGGACGTCCTTTCCATGGTCAACCAAACAGATGTCCTTCCCACTGTCCACCACAGGGACATCCTCCTGTGTACTACAATGACATCCTTACCACAGTCCACATATGGTTGTCCTCAACAATATGCACTACAGGGAAGTCCTCACCGCCGTCCACCACACAAATATCCTCCGCACTGTAAACCACAGGAACATCCTACCCTCTGTCCACCACAGGAAGGTACTATCCTCTATCCACCACACGAAAATCCTTTTGCCTCTCCACCACAGTGATGTCCTCCCCACTGTCCTCCAATGGGACTTCCTTTCCACTGTCAACCACAAGGAGGTCATTTCAATGGTCCACCACAGGGAAGTCCTCTTCATTGTCCACCAAAGGGATGTCCTTCCCACTGTACACAACAGTGACATCATCCAGTGTACAACAGGGATGTTCTTACCACTGTCCATCCCAGATATATCTTCTGCACTCCTTAATACAAGGACTTCCTTCTCACTGTCCCCAAAGAGACATTATCTTTTGCACCACAGGAGCGTTGTCCTAACTGTCCACAAGGCTGTCATAGACACTGTCCACCACAGTGAAATCTTGTCAACTCTCCAACACAGGGACATCCTCCCAACTGTCCACAACATGTATGTCCTTTCAACTATCAAACACAGTGAAGCCCTTCCCACTGTAAACAACCGGGACATCCTCCCCACTCTACACCACAGGGACATCCTCCTGTGCACAACAGGGATATCCTAACCACTGTCCACGAGAATGATGTCCTCCACTCTCTTCACCATATGGACATTCTTTCAACTATGCACCACAGGAACATTCTCCAGTGCACCATAGTAACATCCTCCGCACTGTCCATCAGTAACATCCTCCCTACTATCCATCTCAGTGAAATCCTACCCACTGTCCACCACTGGGATCTCCATCCCACTGTCTACAACAGGGATGTCCTTATCACTATTCACACCAGAAAGGTCCTCCCCACTGTCCACCAAGAGAACGTCCTTCCCACAGTGGACCTCAGTGATATCCTCACCTCAGATCATAAAAGGAATGTCCTTCCCACTGTCCACCACTAGTAGGTCTTCCCCTCTGTCCACCAGAGGCACACCCTTCCCACTGTTCACCACAAAGTGTTCTTTCCCAATATCCACAACAAGAATGTCCTTCCCACAGTCCACAACATATATGTCCTTCCAATGTCCACCACAGAGACCTTCTTCTCACTGTCCACCACAGGTAAGTCCTCTCTACTCTACACCACAGTGATGTCCTTTCCACTGTTCACCACAGGGAAGTCCTCTGCACTATCCATAACAGGCATATCCTCTTCACTCCACCACAGGAACTGCTTATCACTGTCCACCACAGGGAAGTCCTCTCTACTGTCAACCATAGTGATGTCCTTTCCAGTGTCCACCACAGGGATGTCCTCTGAACTGTGCACAACAGGAATGTCGTTCCCACTGTCCACCATAGAAAGGTACACCCTGCTGTCCACAACAGGAACGTGCTTCCCAGTGTCCACTAAATGATGTCCTCTCCTCTGTCCACCACAGGGAAGTCCTTCCCACTGTCCACCACATGGTGGTCTGTTCTATTCTCTAATAATTGTTACATATATTAGAGAAATCCAAAGCATCTCATTTTTAACAACTTTGAATATAAAGAAATTAAAATAATTTGAACAGTATTTTATCAGCAGGTACAGTTATACTCATGGAGGGAAGTAGACATAATTTTAATGTCTCCAGCATAATCATAACTTTTAGCCCACAGACTGTTGTGAAGTCTTTGGGTCTTAGATTTATCCCTCTTCTCACAAGAAACAATAAAGACAAAGGACAAATTCCAGTAAACACACCTCCAGGACCTGGCAGTGAAGACCCAGAACAAAAGGGATGCTTAGCACTTGGGCTTCTGCAGCTCAGTCTGCATTGTCTTAATTCAAATGTAAATGCACTTTACCTCCAGCCTGTTCTCTGAGGCTTGGCTAGGCCTGAACTGTGCGACTTTGACTTTAACTTTAACCCTTAAATTTAAACTGTAAACTTTAAAAGACACGTGTTGTATCTTTTCTCTATAAACATAGGCAAATCAAAAATTTTCAAACTCTCGGTTGAACCACCAGCTGTATCCAATGGATTATTGGTAGTTTAACTATGTTTTTAAGCCTCTTTTGTAATATTAGAGTATAGCCTTATTTTTGAGAAACAAAACCAATCTTTAACGATGTAAGCAATCTATTTCCTCTAAAATCAACACCAAGTAGATTACCTTTATGCTATAAAGTTTTGCTGCCACAAAGCAAAGTGTAAAATTTAATGAAAAACTTGTAGCATTATATAACTCAGGCTGCTGGTAGGTGCGCCAAGAGCACAGGGCATCCATGTAACACTCAGTAGCTGTAAAAAATGGCAGCACTGCAGAATTTGAATGTACTGGCATGGGAACAGGCCAAGATCTAACTATGGCCCATAGCGGTATACTTAGCCTCAAATCAAACATCAGTATCAGGAGACTCAGAGCCATAATCTTGCAATCTAGCTTCATTCTTCACAATCTGCACCAGCCGCATAGGGACCTAAATTGGATTTTCTTCACCTATGGAATAAGCACAAACATCTCCCCTCCCCGGGCCACAACAGGCTCTCAGCCAATCTTGTAGCCTCTTGTTCCTACGAGGGACAATGGATGCACGGCATTCAGCTGTGGCATTTTCAAAGATCATCTGTTCTATCACTGGCATTGCTTGCTCTGGTTCCCCAAAGATTCTGCCATAAAGGAGGGTCCTTTTGTCCTCCACTCTCTCTCCAGCAGCCGGTGGAGGGTCCTTAACCTTAACAGGCTCTGCAGTAGCCCTTGTTTCTTTTGAGTACTCTCTCTTTTTACCAGACTCTTTGGCCTTACCTGTTTCTCCAGGCTCTTTGGCCTGATCCCCAGGATCTTTGGCCTGATGCCAGCTAACATGCTCTGGTTCTGATAGCCTGGAGCGGACCTCTCTTGAAACCTCTTGACTTGCCCTAATAGCTGTGCTGTGGGCTGGATTCTCACAACACAAATAAGCTAAAAGCGAAAACAACACAAGTAAGAGGCCAACTACTGTAGCGGCGGCAATGGGTGAATATCCGCTCGCAACAAAGGCTTCCACACCAAGCATACCTCTCAGAGACGTACCTCAATCCTGTAGTCTTTTAACCCGCCCCAAAACTTGGGGGGTCTCTGCTGTGCCTTGAAAATCCCGGGCTTCAGCACCAGATGTTCCGAGCCTCTCTGTGTCCCCTTCGCCCGCGAAAAAGAACACGTGAGGCAATGTTCAGGTGGTTACTACAACGAGCCTTTACTTCTTGTATAAGCAGAAGTGGAAAGATGGAAAGACTGGAAACGGCACTGCTTAAATACACCCTAGAGTGACGTGTTCACTTCTGATTGGCTGTTCACTCATTATCCATAATACGCCCCGGGATGGGCAGTGACTTTGGCGTGCTCTTTGCCTTTTGCACCTGCGCAGTCAGTTGTTTACTTGTGGGACGACAGGATGCCCATGCCATCTTGGAATGGCGAATGCTCACGCGGCTCCCAACAGTGATCCTCCCCACTGTCCACAAGAGGGATATATTTCCCACTGTTCACCACACAAAGGTCCTTCCCAATGTCCACAACATGGACGTCCTTCCCACAATCCACAACACAAATGTCCTTCCCACTCTCCAACACAGGGACCTTCTTCCCACTGTTCACCACAGAGAGGTCCTCTCTACTATACACCAGAGGGATGGCCTTACCACTGTCCACCTACGTGACGATCTCCCCTCTCTCCACCACAGGGACATCCTTCCCACTGTTCACCACAAGGAGGTCTTTCCCAATCTCCAAAATAGAAACGTCCTTCCCACAGTCCACAACATATATGTCTTCCTAATGTCCACCACAGGGACTTCCTTCTCACTGTTCACCACAGGGAAGTTCTCTTTACTGCCCACCACAGGGATGTCCTTACCACTGTTCACCAAAAGTTCATCCTCTGCACTGTCTACAACAGGCATGTCCTTCCCACTGTCCACCACAGAAAGTTACACCATGCTCTCCACAACAGTAAAGTACTTCCCAATGTACACTAAATGATGTCTTTCACTCTGTCCAATACAGAGACGTCCTTCCCACTGTCCACAACATGTTGGTCCACCCCATTGTCCATGAGAGGGACATGATTCCCACTGTCCAGCACACAGAGGTCCTTCACAATGTCCACAACATGGACATCCTTCTTAAAATCCACAACATAAATGTCCTCCACACTGTCCATCACATGGACCTTCTTCCCATTGTTCAGCACAGAAAGGTCCTCTCTACTGTCCACCACAGGAATATCCTTAACACTGTCCACCACAGAAAGGTCCTCCTTGCTGTCCACCACAGGAATGTTCTTAACACTGTCTACCTAAGCGACATCCTCCCCTCTTTCCGAAGAGGTACATTCTTCCCACAGTTCACCACAAGGAGGTCTTTTCCAATGTCCACAATGGAGATCTTTTTTCCACAGTCCACAACATAAATGTCCTTCCCACTGTCCACCACAGGGACATATTCCAAACTGTTCACCAGAGGGATGTCCTTCTGCCTGTCCCCCACAGGGATGTCCACCCCACTCCCCACACAAAGACATCTTTCCCACTGCACACCACAGGGATGTCATCCCAACTGTCCAACACAGAGAGTTCCTTTCACTGTCCACCACAGAGATGTCCTTCCCACTGTCCATCACATGGATGTCATCCCAACTGTCCACCAGAGGGATATCCTTCCCACTGTTCACCACAAGAAGGGCCTTCCCAATGTCCAAAAAAGGGACGTCCTTTTTAATGTCCACAACATAAACGTCCTTCTCACTGTCCACAACAGGGTCATACTTTCCACTGTCTACCACAGGGAGGTCCTATCTATTGTCCACCAGAGTGATGTCCTTTCTACTGTCCACCACAGGGATGTCCTCCTCACTGTCCAAAGCAAGGACATACTTCCCACTGTCCACCACAGAAACCATCTCCCCACTGTCCACCACAGGAACGTCCTACACTCTGTCAGCCACAGGGACATCCTGCCCATTTTCCACCACAGGGATGTTCTCACCAATGTCCAACACAGAGTTGTCTTCTGCACTCTTCACCACAAGGACAACTTTCCCCCATCAACTAAAAGGCGTCCACCCCATTGTCCACCACAGAGATGTTTCTCCACTGTCCACAACAGAGGCATCCTCACCAATGTCCACCACAGGCATGTTCTTTCCCATTGTTCAATACAAGAACATCCTCACCACTGTGCACCACAGGGACATCATCCTGTGCACAACAGGGTTGTCCTCATGAGTGTGCACCACAGGGACATCTTCCAGTGCACAACAGGGAAGTCTTCACCACTGTCCACCCCAGAAATGTCCTCTGCACTCTCCAAAACAGGGACATTCTTCTCATGATCCACCAAAATGACGTTCTCCAGTGCACCACAGAAACGTCCTCACCACTGTTTACTACAGGGATGACCTACCCACTGTCCAGCACAGGGACATCCTCCCCACTGTCCACATTAGGGATTTCCTTCCCACTGTCCACCACAGGGACGTCCTTTCCACTGTCCACCACAGTGACGTCCTTCCCACAGTCCACTAAAGGGATGTCCTTCCCAAAGTCCACCACAGGGACATTCTTCTAACTATCCACCACATGTACATCCTTCCCAATGTCCATCACATGGATGTCCTCACCACTGGCTACTACAGGGACATCCTTCCCACTGTCCATCAAAGGGATGTCCTTCCCCCTGTCAGCAACAGGGATTTCCTTCCCACTGTCCTACACAAAGACGATCTACCCATTGATCTTCACAGTGTCATCCTACCCACTGTCTACCACAGGGACGTCCTTCACACTGTTTAACTCAGGGACGTTTTTCTCACTGTACACCAAAGGTACATCTTTCAAATGTCCACCACAGAGACATCATCCTCACTGTCCACAACCAGGACATCCTCCTAACTAACCACCACAAGGACGTCCTACATATAGTCCACAATAGAGAATTCCTCCCTGTTGGCAGCCAAAGTGACCCCCTTCCCACTGTCCACCACAGGGACATCCACCAAGTTGCCCACCACAGTGACATCCTTTTTCACTGTTCACCACTGGGACATCTTACACACTTTGCACAACAGGGACATTTTCCTGTGCACAACAGGGATATCCTCACCACTGTGCACCACAGGGGACATCCTCCTTTACAAACAAGGGATGTCAGCAACACTTTACACCCCAGAGATGCACTCTCCACGACAGGGACATCCTCCCCACTATCCACCAAAGAAACGTCTTTCCCACTATTCACCACAGGGATGTCATTCCAAATGTCAAACACAGAAAAATCCTCTTCACTGTTTAGTACAAGATGTCCTTCCCCTCTGTTCACCACAGGGATGTCCTCCCCACTGTCCACCAGAGTGATATCCTTCCCACTGTCACCACAAGGAAGTCTTTCCCAATATCGTCATCAGTGACTTCCTTCCCATTTTCCACCACAGTGTGTTTCTTTCTACTGTACATCACAGAGATATACTTTCCACTGTCCAGCAAATGGATGTTTTTCTTTGCACCAGAGAAATGTGCTCACAACTGTCTACCACTGTGACATCCTTTCTAGTTTCCACCATGAGGAGGTCCACTTCACTGTCCACCACAGGAACATCCTTTCCACTGTTCACCACAGGGACATCCTTCCAAATATCCACGACTGAGAGGTCCTCACCACTGTCCACAACAGGGACATCCTTTCCAGTGTCCACCACAGAAACATCCCCATCACTGTCTATCACAAGGACATCTTTACCACTGTTCACTACAGAGATGTCCTCCCTGATGTCCACCAGAGTGACGTCCTACACAGTGTCCACCAGACTAACGTCCTCTCAGTTGTCCAAAACATAAACGTCCTCCCCACTGTCCACCACAGGGACGTCTTACTTACTGTCTACCTCAGGGAGAACCTCCCCACTGTCTCCAAAACGGACGTCCTCCCATTGTCCACCACTTGGACATTCTCTTGCTGTCCACACATAGGACTTCCTTCCCACTGTTTACCAAAGGTACGTCTTCCTAACTGTCTACCACACAAATTTGTTCCCAAGTGTCCACTACAGACACATCCATCCCACTGTACACAGCGGGGAAATACTCCCCACTGTCCTTCACAAGGATGTCCATCCAACTGTCCACAACAGAAAGGTCCTACCCACTGTCCACCACAGGGACATCCTTCCAACTATCCACCCCAAGGAGTTCCAAACCCACTGTCCACCACAGGGACATCCTTCCCACTCTTCACAAAAGAGACATACTTCACACTGTCCACAACACGGACATCTTCCCCACTGTCCACCACAGGAACGTCCTACCCCCATAGTCCACCAGAGTGTGATCCTCCCCACTCTCCACCACAGGACATCCTCCTGTGCACAACAGGGGTGTCCTCACCACTCTGCACCACAGGAACATACTTTGGATTGTCCACCACAGGGACGTCCTTCCCACTGTCCACCAAAGTGAGGTCCTCCTGCTGTCCACCAGAGGGGCATACTTACCACTGTCCACCGCAGTGTCCTCCTCACCACTGTCCACTACAGGGATGTCCTCCTCACTGTATAAAACAGGGAAGTACTTCTCCACTGTATACCTCAGTAATGTCCTCTTTACTTACCACCACAGAAACATTCTCCCCCATGTCCACCTTAGGAACATCCTCACCACTGTCCACCAGAGAGATGTCCTCCCCACTCTCCACCACAGAAACATCTTCCCCACTGTCCACTACAGGGACGTCCTTCCCACTGTCCACCACAGTGATGTCCTCTGCATTGTCCACCACAGGCATGTCCACTACACTTTCCACAACAGGAAATTCCTCTCCATGTCCACACACAAAAACATTCTATCCACTGTCCACCACAGAAACGTCCTCATCACTCTCCATCACTTGGACATCTTTCCCACTGTCAACCACAGAGATGTGATCCCTGCTGTCTACCACAGTAATGTCCTCCCCACAATCCACAATACTAAAGTCCTCCCCACTGTCCAAAACAGGGATGTCCTAACCACTGTCCACCACATGGACCTTTTACCCACTGTCCAACACAGAGAGGTCCTTCCTACTTTCATCCACAGATAGGTCCTCCAGCTGTCCACCACAGGGACATCTTTCTCAGTGTTCACCACAAGGACATCCTCCCCCACTGTGCACCACAGGGACATCCTTCTGTGCACAACAGTGATGTCCTCACCATGTGCACAACAGGAACATCTTCCTGTGCACACCAGGGATGTCCTCACCACTGTTTACCCCAGAGATGTCATCCGCACACTCCTCGGCAGGGACATCATTCCAAATGTCCACCAAAGGATGTTCTCCTTTGCACAAGAGAAACATCCTCACCACTATACACCACATGACATCCTCCCCACTGTTCACCAAAGGAACATATTCCCCTCTGTCCACCAAAGAGAAGTCCTTTCCACTGTCCACAACAGGGACGTCCTTCTCACTGTCCACCACAAGGAGGTCCTTCCCACTGTCCACCATAGGGAGTTTCTCTCAGCTGTTTGCCAAAGGGTCGTCCTTCTCACTGTTCACCACAAGAACATCCTCTCCACTGTGCACCACAGTGCATCCTCCCGTGCACAACAGGGATGTCCGCAACCTTGTGCACAACAGAAACATCCTCCTGTGCACACAATGAATGTCCTCACCACTGACTACCCCAGAGAGTTCTCCACACTCACCATGACAGGGACATCATTCCCAAGGTCCACCAAAGGACGCTCTCATTTGCACCACAGAAAAGTCATCATCACTGTCCACCACAAGACGTCCTCCCCAATGTCAACCACAGGAACATACTCCCCCACTGTCAACCAAAGGATATCCTCTCCTCTGTCCACAATAGGGATGTCCTTCCAAGTATCCACCACAGGGAAGTCCTTCTTTCAGTCCACCACAGGGATGTACTCCCACTGTCTAAACCAGGGATGTCTTTCCCACAATTCAAAAGAGAAAGGTCCTCCCTGTTGTCCCAAGGACGACGTCTTTCCCTCTGTCCACCTCAGTGATATTCTCCCCTCAGACCATAACAGGGATGTCCTTCCAACTTTCAAACAACTGGTATGTCCTCCCCACTGTCCACAAGAAGGTCAACCTTCCCACTGTCCACCTAAGGTTTCCCAATGTCCAAAACAGGGATGTCCTTCCCACAGTCCACCACCATATATGTCCTTTCCAATGTCCAACACAGGGATATCCTTCCAACTGTCCACCACAGGGAAGTCCTCTCTACTGTCCACCACAGGGATTTCCTTACACTGTCCACCAGAGGGATGGCCACTGCACTGTCCACAACAGTTATGTTCTTCCAACTGTCTACCCACAGAAAGGTACACCCTGCTGTCCACAACAAGAATACTTCCTAATGTCCACCTCAATGATGTATATTTTATTCTGCCCACCACATGGACATCCTTCCACTGTGCACCACATGGTGGTACTCCTCACTGTCACCAGAGGGACATGATTGCCACTGAGAACACACGGATGTTCTTCCCAATGTCCACAACATATACATCCTCCTACAATCCACAACATAAGTGTCCTTCCCCCTCTCCACACAGGGACCTTCTTCCCACTGTTTCACCACAGAGAGGTCCTCTCTACTAATCCACCCACAGGGATGTATTTACCACTGTCCTCTAAGTGACGACCTCCCCTCTCATCCCACAGGGACATTCTTCCCACTGTCACCACAGGGAGTTCCTCCCCAATGCCACAAGAGGAACATCTTTCCACTGTTCACCAAAAGGAGGTCATAGCCAATGTCCACAATAGGGAGGTCCATCCACGGTCCACAAAAATTATGTCCTTCCAATGTCACCACAGGGACCTCCTTCTCACTGTCTACCACAGGGAAGGTCTTCTCTACTGTGCAACACAGGTATGTCCTTTCCACTGTCCACCACAGTTATTTCTTCACTTGTCCACAACAGGCATGTCCTTTCAATGGTCCAACACAGGGATATCTTACCAATGTCCACCACAGGAATTCCTCTCACTGTCCACCACAGGGATGTGCTCCACTGTCCACCAAAGGGTCATCCTCCACACTATCCAAAACAAGCATGTCCTTCCTACTGTCCAGCAAAGTAAGGACACGCTGCTGTCCACAACAGGAAAGTTACTTCCCAATGTCCACATAAATGATGTCCTCTCTACTATGTCCACCACAGAGACATCTTCCAACTTCCACCACATGGTGTTTCTCCCCAGTGTCTATGAAAGTGACATGCTTCCACGTCTACCACATGGAGGTCCTCCCATGTCAACAACATGGACGTCCTTCCAACAATCCACAAAATAAATGTCCTCCACAAATGTCCAACACATGGCACTTCTTCCCACTGTTCAACACAGAAAAGTATCTACTGTCCCCAACAGGGACGTCCTGCCACTGTCAATAAAGAGGGATATTCTTTCCACTGTTCACCACAGGGACGTCCTCCCCAGTGTCCACCTCAGGAACTACATACCCACTGTCCACCACAGGGACATCCTACCCACTGTTTACCACAGGGAGGCCTCCTCAATCCCCCAAACAGGTAGATCCTCCCACTGTCCACCCCAGGTCGTCATTACAAAACCGTCCTCCACAGAAATATTCTCCCCACTGGACAACATGGATGTCACTGTCAACTGTCCAACACAAAGACGTTGTACGAACTGCCCTTCA
>NW_023045214.1:0-42681 GCF_011762505.2 Arvicanthis niloticus | reverse complement strand
CCCCCCAGGATATGAGTCCCACAGTGTTGTTTCTGGACTCAGAAGAGCCACGTAGTCCGGCTTTCCTTGCAGGCCTTACTCTCTCACCTGTTCCCAAATGATCTCTCGCGGCTATTTTCTGGGGAAACTTTGAAAGAAGGTACACTCCACCCTTGGTAAGACTGTTTTAATCAGGGGTACTAGGAAATGAAAAATGAAATTACCCACGCAGGACACTATAGGAAATCAACACTTTCGACCTAAAATAACTAAGATTCAGCCGACTAGGTTTAAGATGTCTAGAACTTCCTTAGCAGGGGTAGGGTGGGGGTCACGGGGGCGGGGATAAGGACTAAGTCAAGTCTATCTGTATCTTAGAAATACCCCACCCCAGAAGGCTGCACCTGGGCTGATGTGCTAGTTCCAAACTCAAGAGTTCACCTGCCTGGTTCTCGCCAATGCTCTGGAGCCAGTGACCTGGCACACCTCACAAGTGCCCCCTCTCTCCTCTTCCTTACTCCCAGGATCCAGGCCCAGCAAGGCGTTATCCCAAGGGGCTGAAAATCCCATAAAGGGAGAACAGGGAGAGCAGGCTGACATTATATAACAACATACACCAGAACATGAAAGTCACCAAAGTAGAGGTAAGGGAAGGCGAGGGGGGAACATGGCATCTGGAAACCGCCACTTACTCGAAGGCGAAGAAGAGTCCACTAGTGACCAGGATGAGGATGAGCGTCAGGTAGAAGACGCCAGTCTGGCGGGCCATCATGATCCTCCCGTTGCAAAAGAACTTGTTTCTTCCCGGGAACACCTCCCATTTCCTCCGGGCGCGCGATTTTCTTCTTCTTGTGGGGCGACTCCATGGGGAGGAGCTGTGGGTGCTGATCTGACTGTACTCGCAGTCTTTCATGGGCCCGCCGCCGCCGGGAGGCATCCACGAGGGCAGCCGGCTGGGGCGCACACCCCAGAAGCCCCCCGCCGCGCGGGTCCCGCCGAGCCACGGCCGCCGCCGGCCACCCGGCCGTCCCCCAAGCCGCGGCGCTGCGACCCCTAAACGGGCTCCCGGCTCGGCGACAACTTTGCCGAGGACACCCAGGTTAACCCCTGGAGAGCCCAGCTGTCATAGCAGAACCCGCTTTCGGGAGGAACGGTGTTAGTCCGCAGTCCGCGGCAGCGGTTCTCCGTGGTTTCCAGCCCGTGGATCCGGGCGCAGGACCCCCGCGGGGTACGGGGGACCGCTCAGCAGACACCCAGATGGCGGTGCGCCTGGCTCCGCCACCCGCAAGCTCCCGGCCGCGCCTGGGCTCTGGCCGCGGATCGCCGCGCCCTTAGGGGACACGAGGCAGCGGACCCCAAGCCGGCTCCTTCCGGAGCCACTTCTGCGCCTCGGCCAGGTGGTTTCTACTCTTTCCCGGTGACGGATTCTCCCAGGAGAGAGCGCTGCAAACTGGGCGGGCAGCTCGCGGCACCGGCAACCCCTCCCAGGGGTGGGGACAGCCACGCGCCGTTCTTCTGTCAGGAGCTGCTCCGAAGCAGCCGGGGCGCTGCCCGCGCTGCGACCCCGCGTCCACGAGCCGAGCAGCCGCGATGAGTCCGCGGGGCTAAGGCCGAGGGTGGCGGTGGGCGACGGCGACTCCCGGGGCTTCCTCGGTTCCTTCTGTCCAGCCCTAGCGCGACGAGGGCCGCCGGAGGGCCGCGGGGACACTGCCACAGACACTTGTTTGCAAGGCTCAGCCCCGGCGCGCGCGGCGCTCGGAGCAGGTCCGCCTCCTCGCGGCCGGGTGGCGGTGACGCCCGCGCCTCACAGCCCGGCTCCTCCTCCTGCTCCTCCTCCTCCTCGCCAGCGAAGCCAAGGCACGGGCTCCCATGGGTCCTTGCCCCAGTCCCCTCGGGCCAAAGCACAAGGCTCCGGGACTGTGCGGGCCTGGCGCGCACCGAGGAAGGCGCATGGCTTTCCGGTGACATTCTTCGCCCCAGGATAGATCAGGTCGTTGCCCTCGGTGTTAAGGCGCCGTGAGTTCCCCTCGGACTTAGATCCTCTACAGGGTTCTCCACTGGCTTATTCCCGGTCCCAGCTGCCGCCTCTGGACACGCGCATCCTCGTGACCAGTTGAAAAACCGTTCTTGCTACTACGGGGGACTTGAGTACCCTCGGCGCGGAGAAGTGACCTTTCCTGGCCTGCCCTCGGCTCGTCCTCTTCCTCCCGAGCGCCACGCGTGGCTGAGACGCCGGGAAACTCTACCAATGCCCAGAGGATGGGTGTGGAAACCCTGATGACAAGGTGATGGGCAACTGCCCGAAACAGGCCAGACTTCGGGACCTCTAAGGGCAGGGGGCAGCAGAGCGGTCTGTGTCAGCTCCAGCACCGACCGATCTGGTCCCTCTTTTGGATTAAAAGCCCCAGTGGCAGGCTTTGTTTGCAAAGGTTGCTGTCTTCCCCATCTTTCATTCTCTACTTTTCCCCGACTGATGATCACAATGCGCTCATTTTACTTCCTTCTCCTTGCCTCTGTGGAGCCCACACACAGTAAAGGGACCGCACGTCTAGCAGATTGCTTGGAGTGCGCCTCTCTACATCCCAGTTTGACAGTTGGGTGTACCTGCGGGTACAGCCCGGCGCCAGAGGGACCAGCCGCCTACGCGCTACTGCGCGCATGGGCTTCGTAGCGGGTTGAAGCGCGAACTAGAGTACGCACTAGGGTAATAGAACGCAAAAGGGCACCTGGCGTCGGGCACCCGGCACCGGCGCTCGATTTTCCGAGCCCTACTTTCTTTTCAGAGCCCGCTGGGATATGTAGTTCCTTCTCTCGCTGTCCAACTCTGGGAGGAAACGTGACTTGAGGATTTAAAACTACAAGTCCCTGCATCCCCTGCGACGAAGGCAGGGAGGCAAGGTACTGGGCTTTGTTATGCTCAGCGTTTGGAGAGCAACAAAGACAGCTCTGGGAAAGGTGCTTTCTCTGTGCGTGGTGGACATTTGCACACTGCCCGCGTCCTGTGTAATCCTCAACACAACCCTGCAATGCACTATTGTACCAAGCTCAAAGAAAACTGCTTGCCCAACACTACAAAGCTGCCCAGTGATGGAGATGGCACTGAACCCAGAGCTCTGTCTTTCCCTTACAAAGCATGCCTCAGTGCTCAGTGTCAAAGAGAGATAAGCTTGGCTAGCCAAAAGAGAAAAAGAATGTAGCCAGCTGGGAAGTGGTGGGAATAGAAGTGGTAATTACGTAGGACTTGGAATTACAAGAAGTTAAAAGCAAGTGTGATTCTTAGAGGCTGGATGGGGCTTTCTTTTTCTTTATTTGGTGAGTGAATGGGTGCGGTTTTTATGTTTGTTTGTTTGTTTGTTTGTCTATGAAACAAGTTTGCACTGCTGTAGCCTAGGCTACTGTAGTAGTCTCTCCTGTTCCTGATTCTCTGCCTTTTTCATGCTGGGATTACAGATATGTTGCATCAAGTCCAGCTGAGGGTCTTAAATATACAGTTGGAATTGACCTTGAATTATATGAGATACTGTATGACAGACAAGTACAGTACAGTGACAACTAAGTGCTTGGTAACTGTGCTATTTTTTAAAAAAAGCCAACCAACTCTGGCACTTGAAGCAAAAGCTTGTATGCCTCCCCACCGTTTAGCTGAGGTGATCAAGATGGTATTTTGTCACAGGCACAGGTTAACTCTATTGTCTTGGTGGTTTTAGAAAGCGTCATAGCATTTAAGTACTTGCCCATTCTTATTCTCAACTAAACTGGATTTTTCTGGCATCTAGCACTGTTGAAAAGTCCTTATCCTCTAGAGATGCATACTAAAAGTATTTGCAAGTTAAATGATAGAACATCTAGATTGTGCTTTTAGACTCTCCAGCCCATCCTCCTCCCACACACAAGGAGACAGAAGGAACAAGTCTGGGAACTCTTGGAAAGTGTTAACATTATATGATGTAACTGTGTTTAATTATACACTGTTGCAGATTATCGAAAACCTGAGTGAGGGCTTAAACACAACAGGTGTACCTCCCAGCCTTAGCGGCTCAAGTATCCAAGTCTTTTGAGTCCTCAGCCCATACTACCAAGGTGTAGGCTAGGTTGTGTTCTCGTAACCTGGAGAAGAATTCACTTCCATGCTCATCTGGGTTGCTAGTGAATTCATTTTAATGCATTTATAAGACAGCATCCAACTTCTTGCCAGTTGGCCACTGGAAACTCTCCACAGTTCCCACAGGATACCCGCAGTGCCTAGAGGTCACCAGTAGTTGAGTAGCGCCTTGGCATTTCCCAGAATTCATTAAGCCAACAAGAAAGGCCTACCAGCAAGCAGGCTCCATACATTAGGGCCAAATGCATATGGTCTATTTAGCCAGAAAGCAAATCACAGGTTGCAAGGTGAAGGGACCATTAGGGCGTGTGGACACTAGGGTAAGTCTGTCCACCGAAGTGTGTAAGAGGGCCCGTCTCTTATACATTATGTATGTTTATCTTTGTATTTGACAATCCCATATTTTTTTTAAAAAGAAGTATTTGTTTTAAAACTATATCTAGTGGGCGGAGTGGAGAGATGCCTCAGCAGTTAAAAGAGATGGTTCTGCTTTTCTATTTACTGTATAGTTTTATCAGCCACCTCAAGTAAACCCACCAAGCTGTCACCATCTGTGGCACTTCACGCCAACAGCTACCTTTCTTGTATTGTTAGTGATATCTTTGATGCCAGTGGTCTTTCTCTGATCTTGGCTGACTTGGTGGACCCACTGACAAAGGGGGTTGTTTTATAAACAGGATTCAAGGTTTGATTCTTTCTTCTGAGCAGCTCAAACCATCCCAGAAGCCTCCATGCTGGTTCTCAGAACCCCTTCAGGCAACCAATGTTGAGGATAAGCCTAGCCTCTGTACAAGGCAACACATTCAGGTTCCCGGGTCTTTCGTGATTTTCCTGGGTGCACCTCTCAGGGCCAGCATGGGTGTGCCCTCAGAGTGGTCAGGTGCATAAGATCAAAGGAACAGAGTCCTAAAGAACACTAGAAAACTTTGGAATGAACTCAAGACATTGCATTCCAAGTAGAACACTGCAGAAAATCAGACGCCTTAATGCTGTCCAACCCAGAGACTCTGCTCATGTTCTTGTGGCTACTCAGCATGCCTGGGAACGTTTTAGCCTCAAAATGCAAAATGTTTAAAGTAACACACTCAGCATACCACAAAACCGAAATGAGGTAAGGCAGGATATTTTTAATGTGGAAATCTCTTAAAATATCTTTCAAACAATTTTCTGTCCTTTCACACAAAACTATTGCTTGAATGCTTATAAAATAAGCACATATTGAAAACTGGCACCACAGGTAAATGAAAAGAATGTAGATTACTCAAGATCCCATCACCACAAAGAATCCTGATCATTCTACATAACTGTGTGTACACTTGCTATTTAACAAAAATCGGAACCATTGCCCACCTGCTGTTTTTTTACTTTGTATGATCTCCTTTGCTGTGTGTTTAAGTGTATAAATGTATGAGGAAGCCAGAGAGCAAGAGAGAGAAAGGAAGAGTGGGGAGGGGAGAGGACAGTGTATGTTATACTTTTATTTGTTGCCTAAATCATATCCTCTTGTGTTCACTTTCCCAGCTCAAGACCAGCCCAGAGTCACACACTGTACTGTCTTCAGACTCAGTCCCCTTTGACACAAAACCACCTCCTTTCTTTGAGTTCCTTGGTCTCAGAACCATGGAAGAGTGCAGGCCATGCATTTTGTAAGCTGTCCATTTGGATTTGCCTACTGTTTCTTTATCATCACATTCAGAAGCAGGCTCCTTCGAGGTCCCAGCTCTGTTGCACAGGAAATGGTGGCAGACAGCAGGCAGACACCATCGTTTGGTTGCTGTGGCCAAAACTGCATGGTGCTGTCATAGTTGGCCAGCTGCTTCCGGGCCTCCAGGTCTCAGAATAAACCCATGTGATGATGTGGTCATGTCCCCACATCTGAGCTGAGTAAATCAAGGGTGTCAAACAAGCACAGCCAAGCCTGGGACCCTAAATGCAGATCCCAAGAAATCAAAAGGATGCACTCTGTTTTCATGGCATGCAGAGATGCGAAGGTCCCAGGTGGTGGTGTTGATGAATTAATTGTAAAGTGTGCAATAGCAGCATTGCTGTGTGTGTGTGTGTGTGTGTGTGTGTGTGTGTGTGTGTGTGTGTGTGTGCAACAGCAACGTGATGTGCCCTGTGTAAAGGAGAGGATCTTCTGAGATCAAGCACCAGGGGGAGAGGGCAGGTGCACATGGCAAGGCTCTGAGGTTCCAACTGGAGCTCGGTGCTAGAATTCTTCATGCTCTGCCCTGCACAATCCACGCCCACTTGCTAGCCAAAGAGCTGAAGCAAAACAAAGAAACACTTCCCCCTTCTAGAAACTGGGCTCAGTTAGAGAGAAACCCTGAAGAACTCAGAGTGGATTTCAGATGTTTCCACTCTCGTCTTTAAAGACTGGAACTGGGAAGCTAGTCATGGTGGGATCTCAGTGTATGGGAGGAAGAGATAAGAAAATTGCTAGTTCTTTGCCTGCCTGGACTCTATGAAAAGAATGTCTCAAAGAGAAAATGAATTCCGAGAAATGCCTGTTGCTACTTCTGGATTAGTCAGTAAAGCAACACATGCCACTTTTATTTCTTCTCTGGATACTTGGAAATGACTGGCATCCCATTGACACTTGGCACGAATAAAACTCAATTAGACTATGTAACTGATACTGCCTACCTCAAAGGTTCTGAGATTATTTTAATCATCATCATCATTTTGGGGACAGGGTCTCACTATGTAGCCCTGGCTGGCCTGGAATTAGCTGTGTAGACCAGGTTTGTGGGACAAGCGGACCATGCCACCAGACAAAAGAACTAGTAAGTTTGAAGCAGGTTCAAACCCCAGCTTATCTCATAATTGAGAACAGAAGGCATAGAACTACTTCTCAGTCAGGCTCTACCTGTCCTGGAACACGTGACCATGACACTCTATTGAGAGGACAGTGACAACCAGTCACACAGGAACAACACCTGAAGCCCTTCCCCATGCAAATAAAACATCCCTAACGTCTCAGACTGAGCCAATGGGAAGTATCTACTTCTGGATCCCACCTTATCCCCAGAATGTTTATAAGGTCCCTGGCCACATGAAATAAAGTGCATGAGTTATTTCACCAAGGATCCTCTGAGGGTGATTGTCTTATCGAGCTGTAACACTCCAGGGAAGACTTGTCTCCCCTGAAGCTTTAATCACAGGAGCTCAGCTCCGCCCAGTGGGCTTTGCTTGCACTGTGCCAATAACAGAAGAGATCTGGCTGCCTCTCCCCTGAGCAGCTAGCTTGCTCCATTCCAACACCCCAAAATCCCAGCCAGGCAGGCATGTAACCTGACATTGCACCAATTGTGTTCTGCCTTCCCTGAAATGCTGACCTTGCACTCACAATAACACAGCTGGCTCTGTCTCCCTGGGATTAAAGGTGTGCATCACTATACCCGGTGATTGTGAGATTTGTTTTAAGCATGTGAAAGTAGCTGATAGGTAGTAAATTCACCTGCAGATGCTAACTGTGGTTTTGTCATTTTCAATTTGCTAGTTTTATGTATATTATTATGTGTATTTTTAAAAGAGAAAAGCAAGGTGTTTGTCAGTATGTCTATTTATTCATTCAGGTTTTTAGCAATAGCCCAATCACTAATTCCATAAGGGGAACTCATACACATTTGTTCGATGCAAACATCTGATAACTGCATGCAAGTAAAATCTGAAGATCTCTCTCCGACTTGGGGTATAAGGAAAATGAGGATTTTTGTAATTATAGATGATTCAGTAAGAAAAAGAAAACATATGTTTTAAAGTTTTTCATTTTGTAGCTTTCTGTTGTTCATATAATGTTTCCCCTTAGTAAGAATGCAAAAATGTATTTATGTATATGGGTGTGTTGTCTGCATGTACATTTGCACACCAGAGAGGGTCTAGGATCCTCTGGGATTACAGTTATAGACAGTGGTTGTGAGCCACCATGTGGCTGCTGGGAATTGAACTCAGGACCTCTGGAAGAACAGCCAGTGTTCTAACCCGGAGCCATCCCTCCAGCCCAAGATACATTTTTAATCTGTTCTAATATAAACCAATTTCTGGGCTTATTCCTGAATGTAACATAGTAACTAACACTTAAGAGAGTTGACAATTTTTCTGACTAACATAGGTATAGTCTTTTTTCCCAGTAAGCTAGGTCACATCCTGCCTTTCTCTTTAACTCATTTCCACACTTGGCAGGGCCAGGGTCAGGCTGAATTCTGATAAAGAGACAGTGTGTCTTTCTCAGCATCTTGCCAAAAGATATCTGTTTGTTCAGTGACAAGCGATACTCATTTTGATCACGAGGATACGTGGGTTTTCCATTTTGAAATGACTAGTTTTCTTTTGTAATGAAGGCTGTAATTGATTTTCATGCCCACTGGTGATTTCCTAGCCTGCTTCTTTCCTTTCCTGCCTGCTTCCTTCCTGTTGCCTGCTCTCTTCCTCTCTCCCTTCCCTCCACCCTTTCTCCCTCTTTTTCTACCCCTCCCCCTCTTCCTTGTCTTCTCTCACTCTCTTTGCTCTTTCTTTCTCTTTCTTGGCATTCCCTCATAAAGAAACATTGTTTCCATTTCATTATCAATGTTCTGTACTTTCTACTGTGTTTGTATCAGCATGGCCCAGCATACTTATTTTACATAGTGGGTTATAATTCATTATCATGGATAGTTACTTTGATATTTGAGTTGCTCCAGACCAGACTAGCAGTAGCTCTTCAACTAACTCCCCTGTGTTCCCTGTCGTATTCTTTAAACATGTGCTTCCCGGCTGACAATCTGATCTTCCAGGCTCCTGTCAGACATTTCCTGTCTTTACGCTGCAGTCTGATGTTTCTCAGACAAGTCTTAGTAGCTTTTAGTAGGAACTGCATGTATGTTTTCTCTATATTTCTATTTTTCTAAAAAGATTCATACATACACATATGTGTGTACACATCTATTTTCTTCAATATTAAAAGCAATTTACTCGAATCTACACATGCAATTCCAATCCCAAGCTGCAATCTATGCTTTTTTGCATTTTTATGTTTGTAGCTTTCTCCTCTCAGAATTCTTAATAAATTTCCTTAAGCCTAGATTGCAAAATGAATTCAATGAACTACAGTACCAATCTGCCAAGCACGATGTGCCCATTGGTGAGATAGTGGGAATGACCAAACATTCCATCCTTGGATGTGAGACCTGATACTCAAGTGATAACACATGTCTAGAACTGTAAACTAATCAAAGCTCGTGACTAAGAAAATCTTGGGCCCCAGGGTAGGAGACCTACTATTGCTATGTGGCTAAATTGACACAGCATCAAACCACCTTTTAAATCCTTCTGTTTATTCTCACAGACAAAGCCTCTCTTTGCAGTTAACAGAGATGAAGGCAGGGATCCATGGCTGTACAGGATACTGAGAATATAGATGATTGAAGGCCCTAAACAAGACATTTATACCACTCCCTTCAGGCTCACGGAATATAGAGAGGACAGCAATGTGTCATGTTCTAAGCATATGAGAGCCATGGCAGTCATGAACTGACAGCTGGGCCCACACAAGTTAGGCTGTCAGACGTGGATGGGGAGAGCTTCAGGAAACCCTACCATTTATTGATGTCCAGTAGATTCTGGGAAAGAATAAGACATAGTACCCTGACGTGGAAACAGGGTTCTTTGGAAAGTCAGTTGTATTGGATGGTGTTTTGCTGGGGCAAACATGTGAAGGAGTGTTTTCCTGAATCCGACACAAGTGAAAGGATGTTCTGCTAAAGCAAGCATGCGAAAGGACACGTGATGACGGAACTCTTTGCTAACGACACACCTGTATTGGTCTGCCTTACATTATGTAGTTGAGCTCCGTTTGTTGGGACTCCATAGAGAGAAAAGCACCAAAAAACTTCTGGTGGTGTGCTGCAGCTTCTTGCCGATTCTGGGGACTCAGGCCAATTGGCAGAGTGATGTCAGCTGGGACAGATGCACATGCTGAGACAAGACACATGGTGAGACAAGACCCGTGGAAGGCATATGATATTTGGAGGGGCTATAAATAGGACCCAATGGGCTGTGAGAGGGACTTACTTTTAGAGCTAGTTGTGCAACACTTGCAGGTTTTGAGTCTTTAATGATCTTCACTCCTCTGAAAGAGGCACAGCCAAGAACTCCTGGTGTCCCCACTGGTCTGAATGCCTCCTGCTGACTGGTACACATTTGGCTGAGGCCTGGCTATCTCTGCTAGGCCATGCCACCACTGCTGGTTCGTGTTTGCTATCCCAACACTACAGTACTGGACTGCTGGTGTATCTGTGAAGTGTTTGCAAGTGGATCAAGCTGCCACCGCTGACCTGTGAGCTGACCTACTGGTTTCCTGACAACGCAGATGGGATTTGCTCCAAAGAACCTTTCTAAACAAGTCCATTTTCCCCATATCCTTTCTTTTCCACTATCACTGGTGGGTGGTGGGCTAGAAGGGAGGCTAAAGCATTTAAGAACCATCCTTAAAAATAGAGTTTGAAAAAATTAAAGTTACAGTACCCAATTGTGTACCCACTGGTAAGCTTGTCATATTTTAAACCCAAAGTTCCAAACCCAAAGTTATTCCAATGGGATAAACTCTGAGGGACACACACACAGTAATGAATACAGGAAAGAGATCTATAAGGAGGAAGGGGCAGGCAGGGATGAGAAGCCTAAGAATATAAGAGGAAAGAATCACCAGAATGCATTTTATACATGCAGGAAATTGTTTTTTAAAAAAACAACAACAAAATTTATTAATAAAAAATATTTTAAAGGGTTCAGAATTGCTAACCCACAGCACCACAATAAACAAACCAGAGAAGAAATATTATTTAAAGTTCCTCCTCATTCAGACAACTAAAAATAAAAAAGTAGACAGCTGTTGTGGTTTCTGGTCTCCTAATTTCTGTGTGTGAGTGTGTGTGTGTGTGTGTGTGTGTCCAGGTGTTTTCAGTGGTAAGCGCACATGTTAGCACCTGCATTCAGAGATAGGAGATTGGGTATTGCCTTTCTGGGACAGAGTCTCACTGGCTTGAAGCTCAACAAGAAGGCTATGCTGGCTGGCCAATGAACGTCAGGGATCTGCTTGTCTCCGTCTCTTCAGCACCAGGATTACAAGCATACATACCTGTGCTCTTTCCCTAGCCTGTGTTCCGGCTTCTTTCTAATTAGGGCTTACAGTCTCTTATCTTTTGACAGTGACCATCTGGCACGGAGGCCACCATCAAGAACAGCCTAACCCAGAGGATCAAGCAAGTGAGTTCCAATAAGGAAATGAAACTGATATTCATGAAACAGAAATCATTGATTCCTCAACGGTCCCAGAGAGACCAAAGGTCCCTAAAGAGCCTGATGGGAAGTCTAGAGGAGCCGGAGTTTACACAGCTGGAGAGGGAGGGAGGGAGAAACCAGACTACATCTTTATTCCTGCTTATCCTTTGAGCATTCTGCAGGGTTATGGACCTGTTGGTTTACAGAAAACACCTGCAGAGGAGAAACTGTACATGGTTGTGAGTGTAGCTCAGTCAGAAGCTGTTGGGGTTTGTGTTAGTGAAGTGAGAAGCAAGCAACTGTGTCAGAAACAGCTACACAGGAGGGGAAGTTTAAACTGAGCTGAAGATGGTGAGATATGACTATGATGTAGCAGCAACTCATGCGGGCCCTCCACATGGATGCCAGAGCAGCAACTACATTAAACAGACAGGACAGTATCCTGGCATGTTTCCCAGTGCTAGACGGGAAGCATCAGATTCTCCATTATTAAGTATGGTGCTATTTTTAGGGTTTTCCAGATGCCCTTTATGAGGCTGGGGAAGTTGTCTTCTATTTCTGGTTTACTGGGAGTTTCTGTGTTTGGGTGTTTGACTGTTCCCAGATGTTCTTCCCACACCTATTGACATGATTAATTTTCTCCTTTGTTTTCTAACTATGATGAATTGACTCCAAGTTGAATGCTGAAAAGACAATCTTTACATTTCTGAGTGCCTGGGTTTGAGTGTTTAATGTCTCCCATAGACTCGTGTGTTTGAACACTTTGCCCCCAGAGGGTGACACTCTTTTGGAAGGTTGTGGGACCTTTAGGAGATCCCACTGGAGGATGTAGGGTGGGTCAGTCCTTGAGGCTTGATAGCCAAGCCCCACTTCCTATTCATTCTCTGCTACCTGTCTCAAGAATGCTACTCTCCTCTTCTGCCACGGAGCCCCCAGGCTCCATGCCTTCCCACCATGAGATACTGTATCTTCACACTGTAAGTCAGAGTGCAGTTACTTTTTTAAGTTGATTCTTGTTGAGTATTTGCCCACAGTGATGAAATAATCCTCTGATAGTCAAATCGCCCTGTGTTTCTCAAATATTGCTAAGATTTAGTTACTAACTTTTTGATGGAAAATGTATATCTATGTTCATAAAGATAATTACATAATTCTCTCTCTCTCATGATTTTCTAAAATGCTTGTTTCAGGATTTGTTTGGCCTGATATTTATTAATCAGTATAAGAATAATCCCTCATCTATTTTATTGAAAAAGCTATGGTAAGATTGTTATTTCTTCTTCTTTTTTTTAATTATTTGACAGAATTCTCAATCAATTCATTTAATCCTAACATTCTATTTCAAGTTAAGGTTTATAATCAAAAATTCAATTAAAAAGAAAACTCTTCTGGTATTCTATTTTGTCCTGTGTCTCTTTTGGTAAATTGTGCTTTTTGATCTTTTTTTTTCAGTTGAAGTTGTTGGATCTATACAGTTGTCAATAATATTCTGGTACTCTCCACTTACTATCTGTAAGACCGATCATTGATTATAGATGTTGGCAGTTTCACACGGTCTTACCAGAGTTTGGCAATTTTATTGATGTTTCTTGGAAGCCTAATTTTTGAGACAGGGGCTTGCTGTGGGGCTGTGGCACTTTCCTGTGTCCTCGGGAAAGTACGACTTTTCCCTTTGCTCCTCTCTAACTCTTCCGTTTTAGATTCTGGCCAAAGCATAAGCATGCTTTCTCCGTGTTCTCCCAGGCTCCGCACACCCTTGCGTCCTGATACACCACAGCTTTGCCGGCATCTCAGCCCACCTCCATTGCTGAGCATGCTGAACCCCAACTCACAACTGCATGGCTGCCTTGTCTACTGCTCTGCATCCCCCTGCACTAGGCAAGTGCTGAGACTTGCCGCTGCCCTGCCTGCTGTCTTTCTGTCGGATTCTAATGAGAGAAGAGGGGAAGTGGAAAAAAGACTCTAACTCTTGGCTTTGCTAATTGAATCTATGCTTTGTCTTCTATTCCGTTTATATTTGCCCTTCCATTTATAATATATTCTTTTATATATTTTATAATATATACCTCATTTCTATGGTTTTCATTTATTTTGTTGGAAATATTTAAAATACCCCCCTCTAATTAAATCTAATTAAAATAGATTTCCCTCTAATATCAGCTAATATGCATCTCGCACATTTTGGATTGCATATTGATTATAGACTCCAAAGTCTTTTCTAATTTTCTTTGTGATCTCTCTCATCCATTTTAAGTGGTGTGTGTGTGTGTGTGTGTGTGTGTGTGTGTGTGTGTGTGTGTGTGTGTTTGCTGAGTATCAAACACAGGGCCTTGTGCTTTCTAGGCTCACTCTGAGCTAGGTTCCCAGCTCCTCGTTTCTAATTTAACCATCTGTAGTCAAAGAGCCTGTGAGCTTTCAGTCCTTTTAAACTTACTGAAATTTGTTTGCATCCCTGTCTTGAAATCCGTTTTACCTCAGCCACCTGTTGCGGCTTTGTTTCTGTTGCTGTGACAAAGACCCCTGACAGACAGCAAACAAACAAAGAGACAAAAACAATGATAGGGAGGGTAAGGTTTGCTTGTCTTCCAGCTCCAACCACTATTGTGGGGGGTTACTTCAAACAGGAACTTAAAGCATCACATCTAGCCAAGAGCACAGACTAATGCTTGCATACTTCCTTGTTAGCTTCTGCATTTCTTCACTCTTACACCATCCGGGGTCCAGGCTAGGGAATGCTGTTAACTGTGGGCTGGACCTCCCCACATCGATTAACAACGAACAGGATGCCCACAAACACGCTAATTTAGACCATTCCGCTTTAGAACTCTCTTCCCTAGCCGGGCGGCCATGACACACGCCTTTAATCCCAGCACTTGGGAAGCAGAGGCAGGCAGATTTCTGAGTTCGAGGCCAGCCTGGTCTACAGAGTGAGTTCCAGGACAGCCAGGGCTACACAGAGAAACCCTGTCTCAGGGAAAAAACAACAACAACAACAACAACAACAACAACAAAAAAAAAAAAAAAAAAAAAAAAAAAAAACCTCTCTTCCCTGGAGTTTCTAGGTTGTATCGAGTTGACAGTTAAAACTAACCAGTGTGCCGTCCACCCCAATGTTTTTATGTATATTGCCTATATCTTATGTGTATTATATATAGTACATCTTTTCCCACTATTTGATTTCCATCTTCTCTGGGAAGGTAACTCTTTTCCTTTGCATGTGAGCAGGCCTCACTAGCATTTTTCCAGCCTGGTCAGCCTGCTTTCAATGGGTGGGTCATGCACTTCCATTTAATGTGATTGATACCATGACTCATCTACTGTGTGGTTTGCTTTCTGTTTGTTGCGTCTGATGTTCTGATTCGTTGTTACTCCCTTCTTGCTTTCTCTTGATTTTAGAAAGATTTTCAAGCATTCTACTTCCTCTATTGGCTTTTCATCCGCCTTTGCCTTGCTTCTAGGTAGTTACCCTGGGAGTCCAAACGTGAACAGTTACCACAGTTCTTAGAGTTTAATACATAAATGTTAGAATCTTAAAACAACAGGATCCTTTCACCCTTGCTTTATGCAACTGGCATCACATAGCTGCATTCATACAAGACTATAAAATGTGATATGTGATAAACTATTTTTGCTTTAAATATCCATGTTATTTTATGACATTAAGAAAAGAAAAAGTGGGACGGGAATTGGTGGAGGGGTCATGGGAAGGGGACTGGGAGGGGGCTGTGATTGGGGTGTAAAATGAATAAATAAATATTTATTTTTAAGAAAAGAAGGAGTAAGGGCTGGCAAGATGGCTCAGTGAGTAAAAATGCTTGTGGCACAAGCCTGATGACCTCGGTTTTATCCTAGAACCCATGATGAAAGGAGAGAACAGACTCCCAAAAGTTAACCTCTGACCTCCACATGCACACCATAGCTCATACGTGAACACACAATCACACACTACTACAACAACAACAACAATAATAATAATAATAATTAATGCATTTTCCATTGCACATATTTTACGTTCTTTTGGATATTTAGGTTTTGCTTGACCTAGAATTCAATTTGTAGACCAGCCTGGACTAGAAATTGTAGTGATCCCCCTGCCTCTGCTTCCCCGGTACAATTGTTATAGGTGTCTACCATTACACCTGGCTTAGTGTTTGTTTCTTAAATTTCCCCTTAGTTTTTCTCTACGGTTTTCTTGCTGAATTTTTTCCACCTACTCTCTTATTATAACCGTATCTGTAAGTCCTCAGACTTGCTTCTATGGGCTTCCTTTTTGTTATGTTTTTCTTTTTTCTAAGTTGAAGCAGGTAGGGTGTTGATATGGGTTCAAGGTGGCCTTAAACACACTGTATGGCTGAGTCTGGTCTAGAGTTCCTGATCCCTGCCCCACCTCCAGAATGCTAGGATTACAGGTGAGTACTACATTAAGATGTGACTTGTGAGTACATTGTAACGGTCCTCATCTGCCAGGTCCAGCACCTGAGTCACCTCGCAGCTGGCTCCCAGCCCTTGGAAGTTTTCTGGTTCATGGGGTTACATTTTCTTGCTTCTTCACATGTCCAGTAATTTTGTATTACTGTAGATGCCGTAGTTACTGAGAGCCAAGACTTCGTTACTGTTCAAGTTCTTCTAATAGGTATTTCCCAAAGACCCAAATAGTGACCTGGTCACTAGGTAGAGGCAGTATTGGGGACAAGATTAAGAATCTTTAAGAGATGGAGCCTAGTAGAAAAACAAAAGCTAGTCGTAACAGGTGGGAGTGCCCTTGAAGGGCACTGGACTCCTGGGAACTTGGGGCCCCTTCTTTCCTTTTGCTTCCCAGGCCCTCCCTACCTGATACACTGCCACATCACAGGTCCCAAAACAACATGCCAGCCATCCCTGGGCTGTAGTCAAACTCAGCCTCTCCTCTTAAGCTGATTGTCTTGGGTGTTGTGTAAGAGCTGCTAGCACGATTATCTCACCTCAGCTTGTTTGGTCTTCGTTTCCTGTGGTACAGCCTGACTAAGCGTGTCAAGGGTTGTCTCCCTCTGGGGCTAGAGGACTTTAGTCCTAGAATGTTGTCCTGTGGAGCATTTTGAATGACAGGGTCCCTTCTCCTGTACCTTGGTTCAGATGCCCCTCCCTCCACACTCCCCCACCCTCACCCCACCCTGCCCCCATCCCCACCCCACCCCCACCACAAAACAAAGAAAATTTGCCTCCCTTTCCGGCTCTACAGCTTCCAAAAGTAGCTGGTTCTTATAATGTATTCTGCTTTCTAACCTTTTTTAGAGAGGAGCCACACAAGTACAGTTACTGTTGTGGCCTGAATCATGTGACAGACTTTTACAAATGTCCTTTGGCTATACTCCATGCCATACCAGGGACCTACCGCATTGCCTCCTCCCCCCACTCCCCCCCCATTCCTAGGTTTCCTCAGGCCACGCCCCCTCTAGGAGATCCTTCTTGATTGGTCCTTATCCAGAGGAAAAGGGCCTTGTGTCAGCTTCCTGTTTAGATGATTAGAGTATCTGAGGCTTCCTCTAGCCCTTGAAGCATAGCTGTGACATCAGGCCAGGAGTTGAAGTTAGATTTACCCAGGCTACCATTTTTCTAGCAAACTCAACTTGGATATATTTGATCCTTCCACAAATAAAAGCTTATATAATTTAACACAAGAAATTAACTCTTCCTAATTTTTATTCAATGTGCATCCAAATATAATCTCTGGACAAGATTCCTTTTCTTGTGTGAACTTATAATTAAACACTTGACTTTAATGTTTCAGGGTGGTATTTGCATAGGATAAGCGCTGTGAGTCGAATGTTTCTGTCTCTCCCTTGCGAACAAGGATGTTGAAGTTCTCATCATAATATAACGGTCTTTTGGGGATGGAGCCTTTAGGGAGCAATTAGGTCAGAGGGTGGAGCCTCATGAATGGGATTAGATAAGAGATGTAAGTGAATGAAGTTTACCTATATGTATATCCATCTGTAAGCTCTCACCCATGTGAGATGCAATACCTAATATTATGCAGGATTCTTAATAAGAGAATGATTTCCTCAAGCCCCCTCCCCACTGCCTAGCAGAACATTTGGTTGAAGAGGAGGAAAGACTACTGCTAACAATACCAGAGGCTGGCTGATCAAATCGCAATTTTTAATTTTTCACACACAGGTTATATACACAAAAAGACAGGATGTGGGGAAGGGGATGACACAGGAGCGTAGGTGTTCAGGGGGAGTACAGATATCTTCCAGAACAGGGTATCAGCTGGGTGAAGGTTCGGGGCAGGTCACTATGACTCTGCCTATGATTCACTTGTCCTAATCTAAGTTGGTACTATCTACCCAAGGTCACCTATCTACAAGGTCTATGACTAGAGTCTGGCAACTATCTGTTTGTTTACAATAGCTTCTAGCCATCTGTTCTAGTGTTTTTCCACGGAGACCAAGACTTTGTGCTAGCAGGCATGCGTGTTAGGCCTACTGCTGTCTTCAGGCCTATGGCTGATTCCAGGCCTTTAGTGTATAGACAGAGATGCCCCTGACATACATGTATATACATATGTGTATATATGTGTGTGTATATGTGTATATGTGTATATACACATATATATGACTTAAATAGAAGAGCATAGAAGAGGAGAGCCCAGAAGTAAAAGAATCAAAAGAAGCCTGGGTGCCACAAACAAAGGAGAGTTTGAACCTTCTGAGCATTGAGTACCCAGTGAACTGGTATTGGTGGACTCCACTCATCAACATAGAGTCTGAGTGTATGTTGGGAACTATGAAGCACCAATAGGTGAGACCCAGCTGCTGACATTGTATAGTAGCTAAAACACACCACAGGCAGAGTGCAACAGTGGGCGCAGTGATGGTACCCATAGGAGGGCAGAAAGTCACAGGTGAAACAATGACCACTAGCTGGTAGTATCCAAGGGAAGCTGGCATCCAGCCCAGATCTTTACTGAACCTTTACTTGTCATTCAAGAAAATTCTATCCCCGAGGATGATGGGCACTTGGCAAGACCTTGTTTGAACATTCAGGGTTGGGGGGAATGTCTTACATGACCATAAATGAAGATCTACTTTAAACAAAGGTATGTGTCATGGCATAGAGTTTTGCTCAGCACCACTAAATTCATATATTGGAATTCTGCCCTCAGGCCCTCAGAATATGACGGCATTTGGATATAAAGCATTTAAAGACAGTGGGCCCTAATTCATCATATCAGACATATACAGAGAGAAGCCCATACAGAAACAGTGGGAGAAGATATCCATCCAAAAACCAAAGAGAGATCTTTGAAAACCTAATCCTTTTGACATTTTAATCTCAGATGTCTACGCTCTAGACCTGTGAGCAAACAAGGGCTCATTTAAATTACCCAGTCACCAAAACTTGGTTCTGTATGTCGCTCCAGTAAATAAATACAATGTGGTGATAGCGCTAAGGCAGTGGTTCTCAACCTGTGGGTCACAACCTCTTTGGGAATCTAACGACCCTTTCAAGGATTGCCCAAGACCATCAGAAAACAGAGATATCTATGTTATTGTTCCCAGCAGTAGCAAAATTACAGTTATGAAGTAGCAACCAAACTAATTTTATGGTTACAGTCACCACAACATGAGGATGTATAAAAGGATCACTGTGTTAGGGAGGTTGAGGACCACTGCCGTAAGTGACAGTAAAGTTGATGCATTGACCTCTAAGTGTATTAATTATGGCTTGACTATGAAATGTCCCTCAAATGAGGGGGTGCTGAAAGTGTGGTCTCTAGCCAGTGGCTTCAGTCACTGATAGCTGATTGGAGCATGAGGGCTCCCTCAAGATCAATAGACCAACCCACAGATTAGTATCTATAGTTGTAATTCCGTAGATTAGGAGGTTTTAGGAATGTTCAGAAGCCATTACTGAGTACAAGTCCCTGCCCCTGTCCCTGTCCCAGGCTTCTCTCTGCTTCTCCAGTGCCATGAGATGCTTAATTCTGCTCCACCCACATGCTCCACCCACATGTTCTACCCACAGGCTCCACCTACATGCTCCACCCACATGCTCTGCCTACAGACTCTACCCACAGGCTCCACCCACAGGCTCCACCCACAGGCTCCACTCATAAGCTACATCCACAAGCTCCATCCACAGGTTTCACTCACAGGCTCCACCCATGGGCTTCACTCACAGGCACCATCCACAGGCTCCACCCACAGGCTCCACCCACAGACTCTACCCACAGGCTCTACCCACAGGCTCTGCCCACAGGCTTCACTTACAGGCTCCACCCACAGACTCCATCCACAGGCTCCACCTACAGGCTCTACCCACAGGCTCTTGCAATGACAACATAGCTTCTTTCAGACCACACCCATGGAGCTAGCCTGGGTCACAGGGCTGAGACCATGAGCCAGGTGAACTCTCTTTCTGCTGAGATTTTTATCTCCAGGATTCTGTCACAACAATGAAAGGACACTTTAAGCAATATTCAAGCTATACTATTGGTTTTTTTTAAAAAGCAGGCTGTAGCCAGGTGTGGCGGTGCACACCTTTAATCCTAGCACTGGGGAGGCAGAGGCAGGTTGATGTTTGTGGGGTTGAGGCCCAGCCTGGTCTACATAGGGAGCTCTAGATCAGCGAAGGCTATATAACAAGCCCCTGTCTCAAAAAAACAAAACAAAACAAAACAAAACAAAAAAACAAGTTAAATAAAAAATAAAAAGCATGCTGCTACATGTGCACAGAATGATATAATCTTTATAAAACTGTACATATAGAGAGAGATGAGTGACATCTAGGCCCAGAATTATGTGCCTGTATGTTTTAACCTTTTAAAATATAGTTTCCCTGTGATCAATCCATTGTTTCCGTTGTTTTGTTTCGTTTCATTTTAAGACAGGATCTCCCAACCCAGCCCTGGCTGGCCTGGAGTTTGCTACATAGACTAGGCTGACCTTGAACTTACAGAGATCCATCTGCCTTTAAGGCATGTACCACCACATCCAGCTTGGCCTATTACATATATGCAAATGAATGGACTCAGTCAGAATAAATATATAGAAAAATGAAGGAATGAGCTCGGGGCAGAACCTCAGGGAATGCTGGTATTTAAGGGACAGAAGGCCGGAGACAGCAAACCCACCAACCACAGATTAATCGGAGAAAGGAAACACCGGAGCACAGTCCAAAGAAGCAGGGAAAGGGCAAAGCTTTAAAGGGAACAGGGTGTTATACCCTGCTCAACACTGCCTAGAAGAAGCATGTGGCTGGCAGGAGAGTACTGCATGCGGCCACCAGAAAGTCACGTGGTCCTCTGTGAACAGGGAAGAACTGGAGGCGGGCGGGGGAGGGGGCTGAGGGGCAGGCAGCTAGGGTTTATGGGAAGAAAGTACAGCAAGGAAGGCAGGCTGGAAAGCTACAGATAGTGAGGAGAATTAGAGACCTTTGGGCACAGAAGCTAATTGTCATCATCGGGCTAGGAATAGCCTGTGAGATGTTGAGATGACGGTTACCCTAGAAACCCTGGGAGGAGTGCCCTAGCAACACATGCTGAGATGCGCTGCGCTGCGCTGAAGATGTGCTTGGCCCCATCCTAGTTTTATCTGCCAATTAGCCTGTAGTCTCTGCGCAATCCGGAAGTTGTCTCTCCAAGCCTCTGCCTGGACAGTGAAATCACTGAACGGCTCCTTCCTAATAGCTGAGGTGATGGTGGCTGCTGATACAATTGACTGTCCGGAACCTTCTCGAAGGTGACAAGAAAGAAACCCATTTGCCCACTGCAGAACTTGCTTTCTTGCCTGGTTCTCTAACCTCAAGCTGGGCAACCTTAGGAGAAGAACACAGTAAAAACTAGTCAGAACAGGCATGATGGGCTCAGAGGCTTGGAAAGCATGCTGGACTCTTTCTTCTCCTTTCTTTTAGCTAGGTAGTTCTAAAAAACACATCATACTTTTTTTCCATATATACCTACGCTTCGTTGACTTGACTCAGTTTATTGACGCTTTACATAATTTAAAGTAGACATTATCATTCTCCTTTTTTTTTACTTTAAAAAAATATATTTATATTGTTGTGGGGTGTGTGTGTGTGTGTGTGTGTGTGTGTGTGTGTTGGTGACTATAGTGTCCGAGGACCCCAGAGGCATCAGATCCCTTAGAGGCAAAATTACAGGCAGTTGTAAGCTGCCTGACATGGGTTCTGAGAACCAAACCTGCGTCCTTTGCAAGAGCAGTGCATGCTTTCAACTGTGGCGCTGTCTCTCCAGCCTCTCTTAACTCTTGATCCTAGCCAAATAGCTGAGAATCGCAATCTGTTCATAGGTCTGGAAGCTGAGGTTTAGGAAGCTCTGTCATTCACTTGAGACCACACACGACTTACTTAAGGGCAATATTGGGGTGCTGACGAAACTGGGCCAGAGTTCACACTGGCCTGAGGAAACCAAAGGATTTCTCAAATGAGGTAGATTCAAAATTCCACATTCCACATTACAGGGTAGGAGGAGGGTTTGTTTTACAAAACACCAAAACATCTGCATGTTCTATCCGAGCTTTGTCATGCCTCCCCAGCTGTTTTCAGAGCATCTCCATACCCCATCCTTTCATTCCGCCATCTTCTCCTTTACTGCCTTTGGGCCACTGAAACTCCCAGTAATAGCCAGCACTGAGTACCCTCAGATGATAAAGTACCCCTAAGTGCTCACAGCTCTGGCAAGGATAGCCTACCTGGCTATGGTAGTTGTTTCAGCCCTCTCCACTCCATGCTTGGCAGCCACTGTTGCCCGGCCCAAGCTGCCATTCTGGTCTGCGGGTCAGGGTCGAGAGAGAGAGAGAGAGAGAGAGAGAGAGAGAGAGAGAGAGAGAGAGAGGATAAAGGGGAAGAGATGCGAAGAATGGAGACAAGACAGAGGTTCTGATCAAGTCTCTCTTCTTGAAGGGAAATCTGGGGTATTTATAGGCTTGGCGCGTGGATACCACGTGCCTTGCAGGTGTGGATATGATGTAAGCCTCACAGGCATCTATAGCGTGGATAGCAAGTGCTCCGTGCGCCTTGCAGGCATGGATACCACGTGCGCCTTGCAGCTGGGGGCAGTAAACAGCAAAACAAAATATGTGGGATATCAGAGTGTGCTTCAGCTGTTGTAGGCTGTTGAAAAACAAGTCTCACGTCAGGGTATATGGTTCCAGATGGCTGCAAAGATGATAGCCGCTTTCTGCTAAAAGTCGGCTCCCAACAGGTGGTGACTCTCCCTTGGGTATATAATTTTTGTGCCTGATGTGGACTACTTGCTAACTGTCTTAGGATAGCAGAACTCACCCAGAGTGCTGAGCCCAGCTTTGTCACACTCTGCTGATGTCACTAGAGTTCTTCTCCACATACTGTCAATTACATCAAGTGCAGAAATTCTTTGTCTCTTGTCCTGATCAGTTTTTATTGTCATTTTTTGACACAACCTAAAGTTACCCAGGGAAGAGGGCACCTTGAGTGATTTCCCAGATGAGACTGGCCTGCGATCATGTCTGCAAAAGATTGCCTTGACTGATGATTAATGTGGAAAGGCCAAGCCCACTGTAGGCAGCACCATTCCTAGGCAAGTGGTCCTAGACTGCATGAGCCAGAGAGGGAACCAATAAACAGCACTGTGCCATGGTTTCTGCTTTAGATCCTGCCTAAGTTTCTGCCCTGATTCCCTTCCATGATGGATTATGACCTGGAAGTTCAACCCTAGTAAGTTCAACCTGGAAGTTCCCAGGTTGCTTCTGGTCAGAGTACTTTAGCGTAGCAACAGAAAGCAAACTAGAATATCTCCCTAAGGGAGGAGAGAGGGACTGAGCTGCCAATTCCATATCAGTGAGCAATGGCTTAGCTTCTACCTTCCCTGACCACTGATGGGAAAGCCCATTTGCCTAGACATTTTCCTACTGCCTGGTACCCCAAGTTGACCTACTTCCTCCTTTCCTCCTAGTGTGTCTCCTGTGGGATCTGAAACAGAAAGCTATTGGTAAAAAGAACTAGTTTTTCATATATATATATGTATGTATGTATATATATTATTTCATACACACACATCTATATCTATATCTGTCTCTGCCTCTATATCTATAGAGATCAAGATAGAAAGAGAGAGAGAGAGAGAGAGAGAGAGAGAGAGAGAGAGAGAGAGAGAGAGAGAGAGAAATCTCAGTACCATTGAGGTCAATGTACTAGGATCACCATCAGTCGGAGAGCCCCTTAAGCAACATTGTTTCAAGCTAGCCTGGGCTACATTGTAATAAGACTCTACTTATACAACTCTCCCTCTCTCTGTATGTATATGTATACATAGATAATAGATAGATAGATAGATAGATAGATAGACACAAACATGTAAAAATGTATCACAAAGAGCAAACTGTTCTTATTAAAGGCAAATCATTTCATATGAAAATAAAGCCCAGGTGTTAGTTTGTTAATGCAATTGGGGGGAAAAAAAAAAACCTCCGCAACTTAAGGCTGGAAAATGCTCCACAGAAAAGAAATGGAGACATCTAGTTGCAGAGTCAGAATTCACAGTGCTGGCCTGGAGAGGCTGGAAGTGTCTCTGTGTCTTCCAGTCACATGTAGAGGGGCCATCTCTTCTCCATTTGGTCTCAAGAGGAGCAAGACCGCAGAGGATGCTCTGAATAGCCAAATACCCAAACATTCCCTCTGCTATTTTAAATTAAAAATCTGGATGACACCAAAGTATCATTCCTTCCAGCTTAAAATAACGCTATTTTTATTATTGTTTCCTATGGAAACCATTTCCTTAGACACAGCAACAGCCAGATCTCAAGAGGGGGTTATCTATGTGAGTTCTTTCTCCCGCTGGGCTTTCAATGACAGGAACCTATATTTTATCCCAGTGGGTTTGTCAAAGCTAACCCCTGACCACTCTACGGAACCTCTGGTGCTGCCATAGCCTCGCTTCCAGCTGCTCAGCAGCCAAGAACAACGATTCTGGTCCCCCCAGAGACCAGTGCTAGGAATGCAGGGTCTTCTGAGACTGATGGAAAGTTACAGAATGTGTGACCAAATTGTCAGAAGTCACCGGGTCAGCTTGGGCATTGGAGCTGAAGAGACCCAGAAGCAACTTCTACTCACACGGGAGTCAGAGAATCCTCCCTTCCTTCCCACGATGTGGGTTTCGGACAACGGATTCTTCTTCTTTCAGGGTGACAAATGGGGAACTTCTGCTTCTACTTATGCACAACAAACTTGTTCAGATTGTATTAGTCACTTGCTTCCTCCCCAAGACAAAGCAGCAGACAAATGAGTATAAGGAAGGTAGGGGTTGCTTGGTATCACAGTGTACTGTGATGGGGAAGCCATAGGCCCTGGAGCCTGAGGCAGCTGGTCATGTGCATCCAGAGTCAGGAAGCAGAAGGATGGACGCTGGCACTAGATTCACTTCTCTTTGTTATTCAGTCTGTATCCCCATGGGATGATACTAAGCACATGGAGAGTGCATCTTCCCATTCCAACTACCACAGTCTAGCTAATCCCTCACAGGCATGCTCAGAAACTTGTCTTCTAGTTGACAGTATAGGTCCTGTCAACATGACAATATTTAACACACACACACACACATGCACACACACACTTTATCACAAACGTTACCTCTCCCACAAGCACACTGGGGGATTTCTATTTTTATTCACTCCAGATTTAAAAAGGGGGGGGGCAACAAAAGAACAAAAGAAGCTATTCGTCCAACGTCCAGCTGATTGTGTTTTACCAGTCTTGCTCACAGGAGAAAGGGTGGGGGCTTATTTACAACATTCAGGACAGTTTAACTTGAAACACCAAACTTGAAACTTGAAACCTGAAACACCACCAAAGAGGTGTTCCCTATTCTTATCGATTTTTAACCCCTTATAAGTCCCCAGGGAAGGGCAGAGTCCATGCATTTCATTGTACCCCCCACTTCCATAGTAGTATATTAGTAAACCAGGCTTCGGGGGGCCTCATGTGGGCATCACAGGTATTCTCATTTCAAGATGCCCACTGTCATGCCATATAAACACACACACACACACACACACACACACACACACACACACACACACACTGAGTAAAGCAATAAAGATAGCAACCAAAGAGCATCAAAGGGCCAGCCTCCTGGAAAGATAATACGTTGAGGTAAACCAGATGGCTACCACTGTAATTTCCTCCAGGAGATATTTTGAAGCTTAGAGGCCAAATGAATACTAAGATGGTACAGCACTCAAGACTCAAAGTTCATGTCTACATGATGAAAAGGATCTGAGGAATCAGCATGCTAGAACAGTGTGCACCACAGTCACTGGGCAATTTCCTTCCAAGCCCTCCCCTCCCCCAAGTTAGTCAGAGCTTTAGTGTCTACACTGAGGAGAAATAAGTAGCCCTTGCTAAATCTGAAGCCCTTAGCAAGGTTAGTGACGAATGTCTGTGTCCCATCTCAGTGACATATCTGGGCACTCATGAGGCAGAGGCAGAGGGATCAGAGGGAGTTCCAGGCCAGCCTGGTCTAAGTTCTAGGCCTACCAGGGCTATGTAGCAAGACCCTATCTCAAAACCAAAGCAAAATCTGAAGCTGAAATCCAATCATTTAATCTCTTAACTTAGAACGGCTGATCTATACCTTGTATATTTTTTATACATAATGTCTAGCTTTCAATCAAATTATTATCAATTATACCCCCCAAAATGACCAGTGACCAAAAACTAAGAGTGACCAAAAAGGCACGACAATGGAAAGAGAACACGTTTGATCCAGACGTTAAGTTTATGAGGCTTAGAATTTTAGATAAAAATATGATTGAAGTGGTTATAAAATTATAGAGATTTTCACCAAGAACTGGGACCTATTTAAAAAAATACATTAAGTGAATTGAGAATTCAAAACCTGGGGTTAGTAGTAATTGAAAGAACAGATAATTAGAAGATAAGTAAAAATTTAAAAGTCCAAACTGAGGGCTACATCGATGGCTCAGTAGTTGAGAGTACAGTCTGCTCCTCTAAGAAGACCCAGGTTCATAATTCCTAGCCCCCCACATGGTGGCTTACAATCATTTGTACTCCAATCCTGAGGGATCCAATGCCCTCTTCTGGACTCTGTAGGCACCAAACATACATATGGTGCACAGGAATACATATACACAAAAACCCACACATTAAATAAACAAATAAATAAATAATTTAAATCCAAATTGAAATATAAAGAGGGAAAAAAAGCTTTAAAATTTAAAAATGAAGAGACATATGAGACATTCTAGAAAGTTCCAATATACCCACAGTTTAAATTCCATGAGATGTCAAAGAATGGACCAGAAACCTATTTCCTAAAATGAACAAATGACATCAAGCCACAGACTCAAAGAGCTTGAGGTTTCTGGGCATACAAATGCCAACCTAAGCACATGCTGGCACATCTTTGGAAGGCTGCTGAAAGCCAAGGCTAAGTGGGTGAAAAGCCATAGCAAATAGAGAAAAAGCAAGACCCTAAAAAGGCAACGAAAAACCAACTCTGATACTAGCATTGTGGTTCTACACGTCGGGAGAAAAATTAGAAAATGAACTTTGAAGACATCATGTTCAATGAAACACGAAAGTCATCAAACTAATAGCAATAAGTTGCATAGAATATGTAAAATTTCTACATTGAACACAATCAAATGTCCTAAGAGTGTGTGTGTGTGTGTGTGTGTGTGTGTGTGTGTGTGTGTGTGCAGTCCAGAGACTGGCATCAGGTAAGTTCTTTGGTTATTCTCAACTTTGTTTTTTGGTGTTTGTGTATATATGATGTTTGTGCATGTTCATGTATGTAAGTATGGAAATATGCCACAGCACATGTGTGGAGGCCTAAAGACAAACTCTGGTTTCAATCCTTAGCTTCTACTTTGTATCTTTGTTATTTACCACTCACTACACATGCACATGTGTGTGTTGGTGCATGTGTGGATTCATGTGCGCATGTATCTGTGCATGTGTGTCTTTGTGTGTGTCTATGTGTGTATGTGTGTATATGTGTATGTCTGTGTGTGTATGTGTGTATATATGTGTGTGTGGGTCTGTGTTTGTGTATGTGTGTGTGTGTATGTGTGTGTGCTCTCTACCTTACTCACTGAGTCAGAGTTTTCATTTGGAACTAGAGTTCACCAATATGGCTTGCCTGGCTAACCAGCTTGATCCAGGCATTCCCTGTCTCTACTGTCCAAGCTCTGGTATTACAGGTGAGCCATAACTCCCACTCAGCACTTATGTGGGCTCTGAGATTGATACTCCAGTTCTTATGTTTCTTGCCAAGCTCTTTACCCACTGAGCCAGCTCCCCAACCCCCACATTTAGCTTTCCAAGGATAACTCCACTCTAATCAATGAACACATTTGATAGCTCCCCATAACAAATGTGTATAGGTCATTGACACACTTTGTGTGTGTGTGTGTGTCTTTGTGTGTGTGTGTCTTTGTGTATGTGTGTAGATTCCTTACAGGGAATGGCACACAGATGCAAAGTCAATGTTCCTTTTGATCTTGTAAGTAGCAGCATTTCTCCTCGGCCCTTATAGACCGAGGCAGTGATGCTTCCCACAGGAGCTCTGGGGACATGCTGGAGGAAAGTGTGACAGAGGAAATGCATGTCAGTCTTGATTGCCTTGTTGTCTGAGACAGGGACTCACATATCTAGACTGGCCTTTGATTCCCTGTACAGCCCAAGATGTCCTTGGCCTCCCCAGCACTGGGATTACAGATAGGTTCCATCACATCCTGTGTGTACAGTGCTGGGGATGAAGCCCAGGGCTGGATGAGTGCTACTCCAGGCAAGCACTCTACCAACTGAGCTACGCCTCTAGCTCTCCAATGTACTTTTCATTTATATTGTGTAGGGTTGGGGATCAAGCAGGAGACTTGATACATGCTAAGCAAACATTCTGCCACCAAGCCACAACTACCACCAGAGCATGGTGTATTCTAAAACCTGAGCAACTCCTTTAGTGACTCCAAATCGTGACTCTTAGCTTAACGGTGTAGCAAAGCAAGAATAGTTTCCGATTTCTTTCATCCATGACTCAAACTGAACAGCGCAAACTCCCTTGAACAACCATTCCCGTTTACGTTGTAGTTAATTAAGCCCCCCTCGACAATATTAAATTGCAGTTATAAGTTGAATACATTCCCTTTTCCTCTGGACTGCTGCAAATGCCTGGCCTAAGGAGCAAAACCGTTCCAGGCACTTAAGCGATAGTCATAAATCTAACAAACGGAATCTATAAATAATACTGACTCTCGGTTCCCTTAAACATTCCAATGCTATTTATACATTTAATCAAATCTTAAACTTAATTTTAAAATCACATCTAAAATCAATTACTTAATTACACATTATAAGTGGAATTGCAAGGTGGGCTGCCTGTGTTCTCTGTCTCCCTCTTCCCTTCTTTCCCTGTCTTCCTCTCCCCCCCTCGTGTGTGTGTGTGTGTGTGTGTGTGTGTACCTACGCATGGATGCCAGAGGTAAATGTTGGGTGCCTCCCTCAGTCTCTCTACCTTATTTTTTTCGAGTCAGGGTCTCTCAGTGAACCCACAGCTGGCTGCTTCAGCTTGCTTGGCTGGCCAATGTCCTCACACCATCATCATGTCCTCCAGTCTATGGCTTCCCAGAACTGGGATGGCAGGTGCTTGCCCCGGGACCTAGATTTTTACATGGGTACTAAAGATATGTGACTCGGGTCCTCAAACTTGTGTGACAAGCACTTTATCAGCTGAGCCACCTCCCTGGCCCTGTCTTTGTCCTAGTGTGTCCGAGCCTGTCAGTAACTGCAAGTGTCTTCTAGAGCTTCATGTAATGGTGCTTATGTTAACTAGCTCAAGTCAGCTGTGTCGCTGCATACATACATTGATACTTCAAAGCGTCATATTGCTCACATAGAATTTTTGTTTGCCGATTAAAACAAGGAGATGCTGATGAAGATGTCATCTCCAGGAAGACCGGCATGGGAGGAAAGAAGAGTGCCACGCCCTGGATTTGTCAACACCAACCAGCTCCTCCGTTCCCAGGACCTCAGCTGATCTCACTGTTTCTTCTGCAAGAGACCTGACGTTAACTCCAGAATAACACCTACCTCATCTGTTTGTAACGGTGGTTTCCAGACCATTGAAACTAACGATTGTACCTTCACCTGGCTGGAGGCATGGCTTGGAGGAAATGAGAAACAATACCTTAGACAACGGGGGCCTCTTATATCAAGGGGGGATAGCAGTGTCTCTGTGGCAGGTGCTGGGATTGAAGGAACCCATGCATATAATCACTGGACACTGTGACTGGGCGTGCACAAGAAACAGTAGCTGCTACTATCGTCCATACATGCATGCCTGTTTTCCTCAGTTCAGGCTGCCATAACAAAATTCTGTAGACTGACTTGACAGAAATTTATTTCTCATGATTCAACAGGATAAAGGCTTGAACTTGGGATACCAGCATGGTTTGGTTCTTGTGAGAGCTCACTTCCTGGGTTGTAAATGGCCATCTTCTTGCATATGAGTCTCTGCATGGTGACAGGAATGAGATTCCTCTGGTATCTCTTTTCAAATCCCTTCCTTGGGGGGGGGGGCCTCACCCTCATAACCACACTTAAACTAATCACCTTCCAGAGCGTTCGCGCCCATATCAGAGGTAAGGGCTTTAGTGCCTGAATTTTGGGAGGCACAAATGTTCAGTGAAAGGTGTGTTTCACTGGGGTTCTCCTGGGCCTTTTCAGTGTCTCTTGAAACTTCTGAATTATTACAAACATACCTGAACCTGGAGGAGACACAGGGGAGCAATGGCAACCCTGTATTTGAAATGTCACCTTGAGTCGGGGAGAATCCCCCCCTCCCTCCCCCGTCCATTACTTTCCCTGCCTTCCACTCCCCGTACAAACCGTCCGAGGTCCCTCTCAGCTGATTCCTCCTAGTCTTTGGCCAACGGGAAGCAGCAGGGATCGGCAGAGGGCTTGAAACAGAGTATTCCCCCCCCACCCCCCCCCACCCCCCCCACCCCCCGTGCTCCTCTTATGCTCTAGCCCCTGCTCTGGAAGAGATGTCATCCTTCCTGTGATGGCATCCTGCTTCAGCAAGGGACATAACTAGGTGTTGCTGTTCAGCCCTACCCACACCTGTTTTCCTGAAGGTCACAGTCTCTTAGGTCCCCCTACAATTGAGAGTTTCTGCCCTCACCTTCCTGGGTTCCCTGAGCCCTGCCAAAAACACTGTAAAGAGTGCCTTTGTGAGAGAGGCTTCTGCTAGCCTCGCTGAGGGGTTTTCCACTTTCTGATGGGCCCCTGGGGAACAGGTGTAATTATAATAAATTTCAATATCCACCCCAACCATGCAACCTACTTCCCCTCCCCCCATCAATTTTGCTCTTAGTTTAATAATAATAATAATAATAATAATAATAATAATAATAAAACTTTGCTTCATTAGAAAAAAGAAATGCTGGAGAAATTCCAGCTGGCACATGTGATTTTTGAAAGGTCAAACTCATGACCTCCGTAAAGGAAATGGTCACTTTCAGTATTGTGTGGTAGCAAGATTGCGGCATCCAGTAACCGAGATGAAGTTCTTGTTCCTGGTTTGATGCATTAGGAAAAAAGCAGTAAGTTAGAAAATGGTTAAGTCAGCACAGGGGCTGGCTGAAGCCAGCTGTGGAGAAATTTACCTGTCTCTCCTGCTCTTAAGACAAAATACTCACTTACCTGCCCAGGGGAGTCCGATGTGGAGACTTCCACCAGTATTAAGGGCCTATATAGTTTCATGGCTTCCAGCCCAAATCTTGGAAGTGAAGAGAAATAAAATTATTCTTTGGAGGGTTGAATTTTAAATCACTGGCTGTAGACCATGACAGAGAACTGCAGGGATCCTTGAACGCAGAAGGATCCCCAGAATGGGATGACTGAGCCTCGGGGAGACAGCACACAGCACTGTTCACTGCCCACCATCCAGGAAAGAACGTGTCGGCAGAAGCTGATGGGTAAGCACACTCCATCTGTGCTCACTGTATTAATTACACCGGGGAGGAAGCTGCAAGGGCAGCTTGGAATAGTCTCATATCCTCAATATGGGTCAAACACCTCGCTTTATCTCAGCTCGACTCCATTAAAACAATCAGTTCTAATTCCCTGTGCTCACCGAGAACTGATGTAGGAGTTTTCCAGCTCAAAAGTAATACATGTTTTATTGTTGCTGAGAGAGTCATGTGTCACTGTGTGTGTCTGTGTGTGTATAACTGGCCCTGATCTTTCTATGTATACAAGATTGGCCTCAAACTCATATCCCTCCTGCGTCTCCTCCATGTTCCGTTATTATGGTGGTGAGCTAGCATCCCCAGCCTAAAAAAATTATGTTTTACATCTTTTGTTATCACATTCATTTGTGTGTGTTTGTGTGTCTGTGTGTGTGTATGTCTCTGTGTGTGTGTGTGTGTGTGTGTGTGTGCGCACGCTCATGTGGCAGTCAGAAGACAGTCTGTGGGAGTTGGTTCTCTCCTTCCACCCTGTCAAACTCAGGGATTGAACTTAGATTGGAGGCTCATCTTTGAGTGCCTCTGCCCACTGAGCCATCTTGCCAGCCCGTTACCAACACATGTTTATATATCAGTAATAAGCAGGAATTATGGTCCAAGCCCAGGAATAATGTGAAAGGTCTTAACATATATTCTTTCATGCTATTCATGACACACATAAATAAGTAAACTCAATAATGAAAATTATTTCGTCCTTTTTGATGTCTGCCAACCTGCTATTCACGTATTTATTTAAGATTATTTATTTTATGCATATGAGTACACTATTGCTCTCTTCAGATGCACCAGATCTGAGGGCATCAGATCCCATTACAGATGGTTGTGAGCCACCATGTGGTTGCTGGGAATTGAACTCAGGACCTCTGGAAGAGCAGTCAGTGCTCTTAACCACTGAGCCATCTCTCCAGCCCACCTGCTGTTCACTTAATCATGAATAATGAACACTGTTGCATGTCAACAAAGGAACTCCAGCTGTAGAGAAACAGCTGCATTTTGGGGGTACTGGGGCAGTCCTATGATCCATCTAACCCGGGCTCTCTTACTGCCCACATCTCCCACTGTTTTGTAATTGCCCACAGCACTTCTGCAGAATCCTCACAGAAAATATTTGCATTTCATCAACCACCACTCCACACCACTTCCCTAAGGGTGGTTCCCAAAAGATTGTTTTTGGAGCAGATGAACAAGGCAGACTAAAGTCTCACGCAATAGGCAGCTTTATTCAGAGGATCAGACGGTTTATACTCTGAGGATTAAGAAGTGTCACCTGAGTAAAGTTCTCATGAGTTCAAGCTGTATATAACCATAAGGACAGTCCCATGTGGCAAAAACATGTTTTTCCATAAAGGCATATAAACAAATGACATTATTCAGTTGAAATGAATAATCTGAAGTAAACTCACTTCATCCACTACACCTGGGAAAATCGTGAAACACATTCCAAGAACAATTCTTCGTTCTGAAGAAACCGAGGTCACAGGATTCTCGTTTTCTTGGAGTGTTCTCACAGGCCCCCAGGATTCTCCTTACAGTCTTCCTGAACCGTGTTCTGACAAAATGGGATGGACATTCCCAAACTTGCCAGATTTCATTTTGCCAGATGGCTTTCTGGAAGATAGCACAGTTCTTCCGGCATTGCAGTGTTTGTTGGTGGCAAATCATTACAGTGTTGCTTTAACTTGAATTTTCCTAATTACTAGTAAAGCTGAGGTTTTTACTGAACGGACTATTTGAGTTACTTATTGTTTTATGTCCTTATTCATACTCTTTGCTCTTTTAGGGTTAAACTACATCTTGTTATTTATAGAAGTTTGCATGTTTAGAGGGAAAATTACTTTGGTGATGCACATTGCAAGCACTTTTTCTGTTTGCATTTTTTCTACAATGTGGTGTTTCTCCATAAATTTGGAATCAGGGAGGAATGAATCTGATGCCAAGCAACAGAAAGCCCAGCTCTACTGTCTGACATGAGGGGACTTAGTGTCTCACACATCAAATGTCCAGTGGGTAGCTGCTGCTAGGACCGAGTCACACACGGCTGGCAGTGTGTAAGGCTCACATCCCCACCCTCTTTTGGCATCTCCTAATTTTCAGCTTGGAGGCTGCTATAGTGTTAGCCATCATGCCTGTGATCCAGGAAAAGAGAGGAAGAGATAACACCAGGTAAGCCGGCTTATGTCCCATGGCCGGAACTTGCCACTCCCAATGCAAAGGAGAAGCAAGATTAAAGGCACAAATTCCATCTGCCAGAGAGCTTTCCAAATCTTTACGTAGCCAAGTTAGTCTATATTTATTTACTTGAGCTCGTGCTTAGAAAGTTTCCCAGTCCAAGAGTATGTTCCAATTGATACATATCCATTTCTTCCTTTCACTTAATAGTTTCTATGAGTTTCTATAATTGTTCTATGAGACACAAATCAAAATTTTTTCCTAGATAATTAGACAACTGCACAATACGTTTTTTAAATTTCCTCCACTGCGTTGAGGACACACTACCTGTGTTCCTTATTATCAGATACACTTGAATCCATTTGGTTACTTATTGCTCTGATCCAGTTTGCTACCTGCTAGTTGCCCATAATCATGTTGAAATGGCCATGACTGGAGAGAGAGAGAGAGAGAGAGAGAGAGAGAGAGAGAGAGAGAGAGAGAGAGAGACTGTGGTACAGCCTCGAGTGCTATTGTTCATGATACACAGGGCATCCTCTGAACCAGTGCTTTCTAGCTTTGCAGGCAGCCTTATTACTAATATGAAGAGTGGTGGCAAGGATGGTGTGTTCTGTGAAGAGCAGATGCACTTTGTGGTGCATCAGTATTGCCAGACCCATCCATCACATGGTCCATCCTGGGTGTCATGCCCAGAGTAGGATGGCATTGCATATGGCCAAATAAAGACCTAGAAGATCTGATTCTCTAGCAGTGTAATTCCCAAAGGACTGGGAATTCCCAAATGCAAGTTTGGGAATGTCTGGGAGCAGAGCAGAGATGTCCAAACTAACCGAAAGCAATATGTGGAACGAGAGCTAACCATTCAATGGCCTTGTGAAGACCTCGGCTTCCCGATGATGTGTGACCAGGGAAGCTGGTGGTGTAAGTGGGTGTGAGAGCTGCCTGCTGCCCTGGGCCTACTCTGTCCTTGCCCTGTATGCAAGGATCCAATCGCAGAGATGCATTTACATGAGGAAGGGTTTGTCTCCCCATTCTAGCAAAGATTCCATAAGAGCCAGTGAGATTCCTGGAGACGACTGATAACAAATTTCGAAGCCAGAAAAGGTAGATCTGGGCAGGAGCCCACACAGAACAACTTCAGAAACACTTAGTGGGAGATGACCAGGTTGACCTGTATGACAGAAGACATAGCCAAGACATTACAGATCTAATGAATCCCCCAAAGCACATGGTTGCCCATTGGGTGAAGTTTCTGGGTTACAGGTGACTGCCTTTGGATCTGGTGGTGACTCTGATCGATTTGCTTTATCCAGGACAGTGGGTTGTCGCAGGTCATGAGTCTCGAGAAAACATCTGTAACTGGGACTGCCAGTTGTTGTCCTCAGAAGCTCAGGGTGGGGTTGGATTTCCCACATGGTGCTCCCATCACAGCAGAATGCCCAATGAATTCAGGATTGGTGGAAGGGAGGGGGTATGCCCAAAGCATGGGGGGCCCATGGCTCCATTTGCCACGTAAGGGATTGAAGCACAATCTTCCCTGGATTGGAGATGACCAGCTGCAGGCTCCAAGGTCATTCTCATTACCATAGTCAAGCAGCTCTGGAAGCAGCAGCCAAATAAGGCCGGGCTTGAAGTAGGGCATCTAATTCTACTGTGTGTCAGTCTATTTTGGCTTCTCAATACCACTATTTAGAACAGGCTTTGGGGGCGACGTTTTTTCTTCCTAATGGATCGGAATGAAGCAAACTATTTTGCTTGCCCATTCCCCTATAAAACTTCATCTCTTAGACTCTAAGTACACTAAAAACTCAGTGACCTGATCTGAGGAAGAGAGTCAGTATGTTTGTTTCAGGTTAGAAGGACAGTTCCTAGCCCTTTCATGAAATCTGGCCTTTGCTAGTCCCACAACCTTTCCGGCCCAAAAAAATTTCACGGTGGTGGCACCTTTGAATTTTAGATGTGATAGGAGCTACAGGACAGGAAGTGGCCTCTCCCCCTCCCCTCTGGTAAAAAAGATATCCATTATGGAGTTTGGGGACTTTGAAGAATCCTAGCCACTGACTAGTTTTATATTTTCTGGGACCACACACAAGGATGCATGAGTCCATGAGCTTCCCCCTGAACAAAGGACTTTTGGTCAAACGACAGAGTCATGGCTTCCCATGCTCTCATCCTGAAGGCCTGGAGACGCCCTGGGTAAGAAATTCATTCACTTCTGTTTGTCAAACTTAATTATGAGCTATTGTGAGGTGTAGAGAGAAGTGGGTGAGTGTGTGTGTTTCCAGGTAACAACACAACAGGTTCACAAACTGGCATACCCCAAGAAGATACTTGAAAAGAGCTGTGATTCCCTCAAAAGTACAGAGAAAGAAAACAGAGCCCATACAGACAGATGTGGAGACAGACTGATCTCCGTCACTGGCAGGGCTGGGGACTTGACCTTGGATTCCCAACAATCAACCCAGGTTGTTTTGGTTTTTTTTTTTTTTTTTTTTTTTTTTTAAATCACCTTGGAAGAGTCACTGTCCATGGAGCTGGCTCTGGTGTATCCCCTCACACAATTTGAGGTTGCCTTTATTTATAGCGCACTCAGCAATGAGTCCATGAAATGTTTCAAATGTTTTAAAAAGGGCATTGGGCCCTGCACAGTTGACCTAAATAAAATACCAGTGTCTAGCTGCATGTAATTTACTGCAGACTGAAATATTCTGTTGGGCTGTATCATCCTATTCTCAGAGAGTATCACTTCACAAACAAGAGTAAAGCAGAGGTGCCCAATTCAGTAAAGCATTACTTGACTGTGGACACTTCTTTGATGATGCAGAGGGGACAAGTGGGTGAGCCAAAATTATAAAACTAGCAAACAAACAAAACACCTGTCCAAAGCCTACATTATGTCCCCCACTCAAATAATAAAAATGCAAGAGAAGAGACCCTTTAAAGTCGGTTTCTCTGGATTCCAAAGGCACTTTGAATCTGTGCAAACATTAGTGGTTCCTTAACTCAACATTTGCTTCTGAGCCTCTGGGAGGAACACTGTGGAATCTTTCTCGTGTGTGTGTGTGTGTGTGTGTGTGTGTGTGTCTCCATGCACGTGTGGATAGATAGATAGATAGATAGATAGATAGATAGATAGAATAAATACATTTAAAGTAAGGGATATAATGATATATTCCTAACAGTTGAATTTGAAATTGACTTCTAGCCCTACAATACAAACTTATCACTTCCCCAAAGCCAATACTTGCCCAGGAGTTAGTTACTGTCTTGTGAACCAGAAAAGGTGTTCCTTCTCCAAGGTGTCCATGTGCAGCTCCCTCCAGAGCACATGGCTTGGTGAACAGAATTCAAGCTGAATTTCAGGTCTCCATAGACCCCCCCCCCCCAAACATACAGATAAACAAACAAGCAGTCAACTGCAGGCAAGTCCCTCCACCTGTCGGAGCCTCTACTCCTGTAAGGCTGAGCCAGTCTCCATTCTAACCTCACTGAAAATATGTTTCCTATGTGGCTTCCCTTGGAGCGCTGGACCCAGTATCCAGGTCTGTTTGACTCTCTCCCCATTCTCTAAATCTGATAATCTAAATTTTGGAACTGAGGTCTCTTAGTTGGTGCTTTACTATTTAACTTCATCTGTGTCTTACACTTATCAGTTACTATCTGTAGGTCATTGGTTCTGCCTAGGATTGGGACCTGCTACCTATGAACCAATGTGACACCAGTGTTCCTGCTTAGATTCAGAACTCCCTCCACTGCACTGGAATCCATGACACTACGTTATGTTTAGACATTTTACTTCGTCTTACAGGAGCACTTTTGCTTGGCAGCCTCTGTTGCCGTGACCCCTAACGTGAGTTTTTATCCCTCGGGATAAGCCTACTTGCTTCTAGGTGTTTGACTTGGGTCCTGGTTGCCACACCCACTTCTGCAACCAGTCTCTTCTCTACCTGTGCCCTCTGCATTCTGAGCCCACACAGCCAGGCTCGGTACGTATGCACCCCCATCTCCTTGCCTTCCACAGCCTCCCATGTGACAGTTGACATTCAGAGCTGAAACCCTGCAGATTTTTTTAAGCCAGGAACAAATCATACTTTCCTGATGGAGTTACAAAGTAGAAGACACTTGCTTAAAACAAATGTCAACAACTAACGCAGTGATGTTCTAAGGAAGCCTGCTACCTAGACTGGTAAAGCCTGGCTCTATAAGGTCTGAGAAGCAAAGCACTGTGTTTTCACACTTCCCCAGAATAAACCCAGAACCTAGGACCATGAAAGATGCTAGATAATCACATGTGGGTAGGAAAAGTGACGTCAGTGTCAACATTAGTATTTTGACAAGAAAGATTTTACTGGTTTGTGTGGTTACTTGTCACACATAAGACTGAAGCTTACTTAGCTTTGCTCTGTTTTGACACAGGGTCTTCTGTAACTCAAGCTAGCTTTGAATTCACTAAGCTGCCAAAGCCTCTACCTCCCAAGTGCTATGATTTCCAGACACGTTATATAGTTTATAATCTTTAGTAAATCCTGTTAGGATATGATCATTACTATAATTAAATTATATATAACAATATATAACAACCACTTAGTGACATATGTGGTTGATACCATAGATTTTTTTTTTTTTTTTTTTTTTTTTTTTTTTTTTTTTTTTTTTGGTTAGGGTGCACTATGGAAGAAGGTTCTCCTTGTATTATTCAGTTGTTAATTCTGTACCAGCAGAGAGCTGAATGCTAACCAGATTTTGGTATTGTTATTCTTATGGCTCATTACCTGCCTCAGTAGTTCATAAACATACACCTTCCTGACTTGCTGATTGGCTTAATATAAAGCTGTCTGCCAATAGCTGGGCAAGAAAGGGAAGGCAGGACTTCCAGTCTGAGAGAGGGTTGCTGGGAGAAGAATCTGAGCCAGCAAATTTTACCAGGAGAAAAAAGGGGAGTCGGAGAGAGGGAAAGGGAAGGAAGGAGGCAAGAGGAGAGGGTGGTAAAGGAGGAGGAGCTAGTGGTGGTGGTGGTAGAGGTTGTTGGTTGGACATAGCTGGGCAAGAAAGGGAAGGCAGGACTTCAGGTCTGAGAGAGGGTTGCTGGGAGATTATCAGTAGGGCATATCAGGAGAGACACATAGAAAGAGAGACAGAGGTAACAGACCATGTGGCAGGATGTGGACTAGGCTAGTCGAAATATAATTAAGTTAGATGAGCTAGCAGGGGATTGCCTAAGCTAGGCCTAAGCTATAATAAAATTAATAAGTCTCTGTGTCATTATTTATTCACTGGCGGGTCCAAGAAAGTCTGGCAATATTTTTTACAGTAAATATGTCTGACCACTCTGGAGTTCACCTTGGGGACCAATGATCTTATTACAGAGCTTAGGGTAAGCCTTATGGCAGGAGCATAGAGGATCTTAAAATAGCCACACTGGAGACTCTGCACTGCATCTAGCACGGACTGCATAGATGGAACCCCTCCCCCATCCTTCCCCATCCATACTCTATCCCCTCTCCCCAAGACCACATGTAATTAAGGCAGTATAGTTTACAACTTGTTGGGAGGGGTGCCTGGACCCTCAGGTGAGGCTCCTATGACCCCTCCTTCTCTGAGGAATGAAAATAGCCCACAGGCCCAGCTGTGGTGATTTGTTGGGAGTGGGGCCAAGTAGAACCCCTAACAATGCTAACGATTTAGCTGGAACAGTTGTCCTATACAATGGACCCTCACACGAGAGAAGAAGGCAGCTGAAGGAAACGATATCTATGCTCTTTTGTAGGAAAATGGCTAGTAAATTATGAACTATAACAGTTGTCAGGAGGATTCCTGGATGATCATTAAGAGTAACAATTCAACGGATCTCGTAGAAAGAGCCAGGAAAAAAACACTCTCTTCAGTAAAGAAAAATGGAAAAGAAGACTCTGAAATAGCAACTTTCATTTTACTGTGCTGAAGACAGACACATTAGTCAACCTGGGACAACTACAGAACGGGATTCTGAAAGACAAGGAACAGGATACTGAAAGTGACTAATGAGCCCCCCAGCTTTGGCTCACCTTAGGGGCTGTACTTGTGGTTGACGTTGCCTGTATTGTATTGGTTGTTGTAGTACACTACAAGGTAGAGACAGGTCGGGGGAGCTGGTGCATAGATGCTGGAAGAATCCAAGAGGCCTGAAGGGGGGTGGGGGGAAGGCCAGCACCACGTGGGCTCACCAGCTGTCCCAGGCTTTCTCCACATGAGAACGCTTCTTGCTCTTTGTTTCCTAAGAATGTTGTCACCAGGATCCAGTTGGATGAACTATCCTGGAAGCCTGTAGAACACTCCTATTTAAACCGGGGGGAAAAATGTCTTTTAAACAAGGTAGAATGTTTTTTAAAGTACATGTCTCCTTTACTCTCCCTCTCTCTAAATTAATGCTTGGTCCCTTGTATAATATTTTCCAACATTATATAAACATATGAACATTACTTGGTATTTTGCTTACTATGGTAGAAAGAAGAGGATCACAGACAGAAAACTCATTTCCCCTTTCCCTCACAGGAAACTTTGTGACTCAGATCCAGCAGATATTTCTCTGTTTGTCCCCTTCATTAGGCAATAACTTTAGAGACCTCTGCCCTAGAGTTGCAACAACTATTTCACATCAAGCGACAGTAAGACCAGTGTGACCAATACATGACCCTTGCTGGATTTAAAAATTTTCACCCCAGACTTTAAACACACAATAATTGAAACAACAAATAAATATCTTAAAAAAAAATTGGTAAAACTAGCTAGAGCTAAGTAGGCTTCTTGCTGTCTAAATTTGAAACGGGAGATACAGGCGCCAAAGAATTTGAAATAAGAATGTGGTCAGATTCACTGCTAGTGTAGACTTTTAGCTGACTCAATCAAACACCAAAATAGCAACAATGTCTGTGTTGGACAAACTCCCTTTCCCAGCATCCCCCTCCTGCATGACATCCTAGTACATTTCTCTAAAAGGAAATGGTGCATCCGTTGAGATGATACTTGTGCTAGCTTTGCAGGAAGCACCAAAACCTTTCGATGCTCTCATCTCTGTGTCCCACTGGAGGAAACGAGGAAATGCTGTCTGGCTATGCAGAGGAAAAGCCTGCCGTCTGGCAGGAGACAAGTCTGCAGCTTGCAAATCACCTATGCAGCGCTTGCCTCTGTTTTCCCACAGAGACAAGCGGAAGTGGAATGTTGAAAGTCCAAGAGCAGCCTGCCCTGCTGGAGTGGCTCCAGGGGCTGAGAGCACTCGCTGCTCTTCCAGATGACACGTTTGGTTCCAGCATCCATGAAAGGTGCCTCACAGCCACTTGTAACTCCAGTTGCAAGGAATCCCACACCTCCATGGACCTCCTTGGATACCTGTGTGCATGTACACACACACACACACACACACACACACACACACACACAGAGAGAGAGAGAGAGAGAGAGAGAGAGAGAGAGAGACAGAGACAGAGACAGAGAGACAGAGAGACAGAGAGACAGAGAGACAGAGAGACAGAGACAGAGAGAGAGAGAAAGAGAGAGAAAGCATATACTCACATAGGCACATGAAATGAAAACAAAATTAAATTGCAAAGATTCATAAAACAGGCCCACCCATTGACTTGAAAATGACCTTCCTGATTTTGAGCACTGTAAACACAGAAGACCTTGTATGACACTATCTCTAAGAAATGTTTCCTTTTGGTGTTCTCACTGGGATGCTTGGAATGTGGTCCCAGTCACAGAGCCAGGAATTTCTGTCCTTGATCTTTAAGGGCTTCTGAGGCTCTGGAAAGCAGCCACAGAGCCAGCCACAGTGCCAGTACCTTTATAAAACCAGATAGGGGTCACACAGGTTGGAGGCACTCATACAATGATGCAGGCTTTGGGGTACAGGGCTATGCAAGTTCCCTAGATTTAAACACAGTCTCCCTTCAAGCCCTTGGGGTAAAGAATAACATAATCCTTAAAATCAAATGTGTCTGAGCTTTTGGTGGGACACAGCAAAGAAAGAGATCGTAAAAAGCTCTCCATTCTCCATTTGCAGACACGAAAGTTCTTCTTGGCTCAGAAGCTCTGAAATGAAAACCTGTGATCACCAAGTTCTTCTAGGTAATGCCAGTAACTAATCTCAGATGAAGAGTACCTGTTCATCAGGTAAGGAAGAACCTGCTTTGAAAAGCCAGGCTCCGCCCTTCAATAGCTGTGTGCACTTAAGTATGTTATTTGTTCTGGTTTATAGAGAGGCTTAAATGAAACAAAAACATTTGAAACTTTAAGTGCAGTGCTGTACTTTGTTTGACAGCTCTCCTCAATCACTGCAACAAAGCCCTGGAGATAATTAACATATAAAGAAAAGAAGTCTATCTTTGCTCAGAGTTTTGGAGACTCTAGTCATGATGGTGTTGGTCCAGATTAGGTGGATTCTGTCCCATCCATGCAAATGAACAAGCAAGACAACTGTGGGAAAGGGTCCTTCCCATCCATATCATGATGAGAACAGGTAGCAGAGCAAACCCATCTTTTTCTTTAATAGGGTCTTCCTATGTAGTGCTGACTAGCCTGGAACTTCCTATGTAGACTAGGCTGCTCTGAAACACACCTGCATGCACCACCACACCTGGCATCTGCTCCTGTCTTGAACAGAGCAGGATAGGAAGAGCTTAAGAGGCTGTGGTCCCATGGTTCCTCTTGAATTAGCCAAAGCTGGATTTATAGAGCACACCCCTCAATGACTTAAGGGTTCCCTACTGGGCTTCACAGTTTAAAGGTTCTGCCAGCTCTGAACGGTATCACCTGATGGACTATCAGCACCCGAAAAAGATATAGCAGGGGGATATATATATATATATATATGATATATATATATATATATATCATATATATTATATATATATATATATATATATATATCATATATAGCATCCAATATGTTAGCAGCTATGGTCACTATTATTATATATGACAGGAAAGGAAAAGTGTAAGTCCTTAAGTCTTTGAACATGTTAGCACAGCATTGCCCACTCAAGGGGCCTCCTCAGACTTTGAAACTAGGCTTCTAGGGAACCCAAAGGCCAAACACACTCTGTGGACTCCACCTGGACAGAAATAGAGCAGTGGTCCTCTACCCAGGCAAGCATTGGAAAC
>NW_023045213.1:0-42719 GCF_011762505.2 Arvicanthis niloticus | reverse complement strand
AAAGAAGGGCATCCAGAAAGAGGAAAAGACAGAAGGGCATCCAGAGAGAGGAGAGGGCAGAATGGCATCCAGTGAGAGGAGAGAACAGAAGGGCATCCAATGTTAGGGGAGAATAGAAGGACATTCAGAGAAAGGAGAAGACAGTAGGGCATCCAGAGAGATGAGAGAACAGATAGGCTTCGGGAGAGAGGAGAAGACAGAAGGTCATCCAGAGAGAGGAGATGACAGAAGGGCATCCAGATTTAGGAGAGGATAGAATGGCATCCAGAGAGAGGAGAAGACAGAATGGCATCCAGAAAGAGGAGAAGACAGAAGAACATTGGGAAATAGAAGACAGAAGGGCATCAAGAGAGAGGAGATTAAAGAAGGGAATCCCCATAAAATAGTACAGAAGGCCAGACAGAGAGAGGAGAAGACAGAAGGTCATCTAGATAAAGGATATAACAGAATGGCATCCAGAAAGAGAAGAAAACAGAAGGGCATCCAGAGAAGGCGAAGACAGAAGGGAATCCAGAGAGAGGAGTGAACAGAAGAGCATTCAGGAGAGGAGAGAAGAGAAGGGAATCAGCAGAGAGGAGAAGACAGAAGGGCATCCAGAGAGAGAAGATGACAGAAAAGCATTCAGAGAGAGGAAAATAAAAATAGGGAATGCAGAGAGAGGAGAGAACAGAAGTGCATCCTGAGAGAGGAGACGACAGAAAGGTATGCTGAGAGAGTAGAGAACAGAAGGGCATATAGAAAGAGGAGAGAAAAGAAGGGCATCAAGAGAGAGGAGAAGACAGAAGGGAATCCAGAGAGAGGAGAGAACAGAAGGGCATTCGGGGAGAGGAGTGAACAGATGGGCATAGGGAGAGAGGATAAGACAGAAGGTCATCCAGAGAGAGGAGATGACAGAAGGGCAACCAGAGAGAGGAAAAGGAAAATAGGGAATCCAGAAAGACGAGAGAACAGGAGTGCATCCATAGAGAAGAGAGGACAGAAGGGCATCCAGAGAGAGGAGAAGACAGAAGGGAATCCAGAAGAGGAGAGAACAGAGGGACATCCAGAGAGAGGAGAGACCAGTAGGACATCCAGAGAGAAAAGACAGAAGGGCATCCGGAGAGAGGAGATGACAGAAGGGCTTCCAGAGAGAGGAAAAGAAAAATGGGGAATCCAGAAAGAGGAGAGAACAGAAGTGCATCCAGAGAGAGGAAAAGAAAAATGGGGAATCCTGAAAGAGCAGAGAACAGAAGTGCATCCAGAGAGAGCAGAGGACAGAACTGCATTCAGAGAGAGGGGAAGACAGAAGGGAATCCAGAGATAGGAGAGAACAGAAGGGCATCCAGAGAGAGGAGAGACCACAAGGGCATCTACAGAGAGGAGAAGGCAGAAGGGATCCAGACAGAGGAAAAGAAAAGTATGGAATACAGAAAGAGGAGAGAACAGAAGTCCATACAGAGAGAGAAGTCACAAGGGCATCCAGAGAAATGAGAAGATAGAATGGCATCGAGAGAGAGAAGACAGAAGGGTATCCAGAGAGAGGAGAGAAAAAAGGCCATCCAGTAAGAGGAGAGCCTAGAAGGGCATTGAGAGAGAGAGGAGCAGGCAGAAGGGCATCCGGAGAGAGGAGAGAACAGAAGGGCATCCCGAAAGAGGAGAGAACAGAAGGTCATCAATAGAGAGGAGAGAGTAGAAGGGCATCCAGAGAGAGGAGAAGACAGTAGGGCATCCGTAGACAGGAGAGAACAGATGGGCATCCAGAAAGAAGAGAGCAGAAGTGCATCCAGAGAGAGGAGAAGACAGAAGGGCATCCAGTAAGAGGACAAGACAGAAGCGAATCAGGAGATAGGAGTAGACAGAAGGGCATCCAGAGAGAGGAGAGCAAAGAAGGGCATCCACATAAAATAGTACAGAAGGCCATACAGAGAGAAGAGAAGACAGAAGGGCATCTAGAGAGAAGAGAGAACAGAAGGGCATCCAGAAAGAGGAGAGAACAGAAGGGCATTCAGAGAAGGAGAAGACAGTAGCAAATCCAGAGAGTGGAGAGAACAGAAGGGCATTCGGACAAAGGAGAGAACAGAAGGGCATCAGTAGAGAGGAGAAGACAGAAGTTCATCCAGAGAGAGGAGATGACAGAAGCTCATTCAGAGAGAGGAAAAGAAAAATAGGGAATGCAGAGAGTGGAGAGAATAGAAGTGCATCCTGAGAGAGGAGATGACAGAAGGGTATGCGGAAAGAGTAGAGAACAGATGGGCATCCAGAAAGAGGAGAGAACAGAAGCGCATTCAGAGAGAGGAGAAGACAGAAGGGAATCCAGAGAGAGGAGAGGACAGAAGGACATCCCGAGAGAAGAGAGATCAGAAGGGCATCCAGAGAGAGGATGAGACAGAAGGGAATCCATAGAAAAGAGAGAACAGAAGGGCATCCAGAGAGAGGAGAGACCAGAAGGGCATCCAGTGAGAGGAGAAGACCGAAGGGCATCCGGAGAGAATAGAGAACAGAAGGGCATCCAGAAAGAGGAGAGAACAGAAGGGCATCAAGAGAGAGGAAAAAACAGAAGGGAATTCACAGAGAGGAGAGAACAGAAGGGCATCCAGAGATTGGAGAGAGTAGAAGGGCATCCAGAGAGAGGAGAAGACAGTAGGGCATCCGTAGAGAGGAGAGAACAGAAGGGCATCCAGAGAGATGAGAGAGTAGAAGGGAATCCAGAGAGAGGAAAAAATCTAACTGTATTCAGAGATAGAAGAGAACAGAAGAGCATCCAGAGAGAGGAGAGAGCAGAAGATCATCCAGAGAGAGGAGAAGACAGTAGGGCCTCCAGAAAGAGGAGAAGAGAGAAGGGAATCGGGAGATAGGAGAAGACAGAATGGACTCCCGAGAGACAAGAGCAAAAAAGGAATCCACATAAAATAGTACAAAAGACCATACAGAGAGGGGAGAAGACAGAAAGTCATCTAGATAGAGGAGAGAACAGAACAGCATGCAGAAAGAGGAGAGAACAGAATGGCATCCAGAGAAGGAGAAGACAGAAGCGAATCCAGAGAGAGGAGAAAACAGAAGGGGATTTGGAGAGAGGAGAGAACAGAAGGGCATTGGAAGAGAGGAAAAAAAGAAGGTCATCCAGAGAGAGGGGAGAACAGAAATGCATTCAGAAAGAAGAGAAGACAGAAGGGCATCCAGAGAGAGGAAAGTATAGAATGGCATCAAGTGAGAGGAAAGAACAGACGGGCATCAATTTTTAGGGGAGAATAGAAGGGAATCTAGAGTGAGGAGAGAACAGAAAAGTATCCCAATAGAGGGGAAGACAGAAGGGCATACAAAGTGAGGAGAGAACAGAAGGGCATCTGTAGAGTGTAAAATTATAAAGGCCATTTTTTAAATATATGTAGATTTTTCGCCTTACAGAACACAGAACTGATAATAAGATTTCACAGCTTCATATTCCAGATGAAGGACACTTGCTGGATTACATTCCTCAAGCCTTGACCAAGGAATGAAGACACATTCCTGACCACAGATAAAAGAGGCTGCCACCTAGATGAGGCTATAGCAGGAAGAAGCAAAGACAGTTAATCTGAAATAGTTGGTAAATGGCAGGATAGGACACAATAGCATGGTAAAAACCACATTTTTCTGAAGAATGAGTGTGCAGAGTGATTTCACATGACTCTAGACCATTTGGGCTAGATTCCTCTGAAATGTTTCACTTTTAATGTTTACCCCTCCCTTTGTCTTCCCATTGATATATTCTAAATTTGTAAAACAACCAATCATCTGTAACCATGTGAAAACGCAACCATTCATGTGTAACCTCGCGAAAATGCAACCATTCATGTGTAAGCACACTGAAATGCAACAATTCATGTTTAAGTGTGCGAAAACGCCTTCCTTTCCCCACCCCATGCTATAAAAGACCCTTTAACCCACCACTCGGGGTCAAAAACCTTGCTCTTGGAACTAAGAAACTTGCCTTTTTGACCACTGGCTTACTTCCATAATAATGCCTCTGCTGATTGCATCCAGGTAAGGTTTCTTGTTTCAAAAGGGTCTCCCGAGTATGGAGGTCTTCACATACAGAAATAGGAGAGAGCAGAAGGGCATCCAGAGAGAGGAGAAAACAGAAGGGCATCCGGAGAGAGGAGAGAGCAGAAGGGCATCCAGAGAGAAGAGAAACAGAAGGGAATCCAAAAGGAGGAGAGAACAGAAGAACATTCGGAGAGAGGAGAAGACAGAAGAGACTCCAGAGAGGAGAGGACAGAAGGCCATCCAGAGAGATGAGAGAACAGAAGAGAATCCAGAAAGAGGAGAAAACAGAAGGGAATCCAGAGAAGGAGAAGACAGAAGGGCATCTAGAGAGAGGAGAAGACAGAAGGGCATCCAGAGAGAGGAGAAGACAGTAGGGCATCCAGAGAGAGGAGAGAACAGAAGGGCATCCAGAAAGAGGAGAGAGTAGAAGGGCATCTAGAGAGAGGAGAAGACAGAATGGCATCCAGAATGAGGAGAAGATAGAAGGGCATCGGGAGATAGGAGAAGTCAAAAGGGCATCCAGAGAGAGGAGAGCAAAAAGGGCATCTACATAAAATAGTACAGAAGACCATAAAGAGAGAGGAGAAGACAGAAGGGCATCTAGATAGAGGAGAGAAAAGAAGGGCATCCAGAAAGAGGAGAGAACAGAAGGGCATCCAGAGAAGAAGACTGGAGCGAATCCAGAGGGAGGAGAGAACAGAAGGGCATCAGGAGAGAGGAGAAGACAGAAGTACATCCAGAGATAGGAGAGAACAGAAATGCATCCAGAAAGAGGAGAAGACAGAAGGGCATCCAGAGAGAGGAGATCAAAGAAGGGCATCCACATAAAATAGTACAGAAGGCCATACTGAGTGAGGAGAAGACAGAAGGGCATCTAGATAGAGGAGACAACCGAAGGGCATCCAGAAACAGGAGAGAACAGAAGGGCATCCAGAGAAGGAGAAGACAGAAGCGAATCCAGAGAGAGGAGGGAACAGAATGGCATTCGGAGAGAGGAGAGACCAGAAGAGCATCCAGAGAGAGGAGAAGACAGAAGGGCATTCAGAGAGAGGAGATGACAGATGGGCATCCAGAGAGAGGAATAGAAAAATAGGGAATCCAGAAAGAGGAGAGAACAGAAGTGCATCCTGAGAGAAGACATAAGGGCATCCACAGAAAGGAGAGGATACAACGGCATCCAGAGAGAGGAGATGACAGAAGGGCATACAGAGAGAGGAAAAGAAAAATAGGGAAGCCAGAAAGATTAGAAAACAAAAGTGCATTTATAGAGAATAGAAAATAGAACGGCAGCCAGAGAGAGGAGAGAGTAGAAAGGCATACAGAGAGAGGAGAAAACAGAAGGGTATCCGGAGAGAGGAGAGAACAGAAGGGCATCCAGTGTGAGGAGAGAGCAGAAGGGCATCCAGAGAGAGGAGAAGAGAGAAGGCATCCAGATGGAGAAGAAGACCGATGAGCATCCTGAGAGAGGAGAGTACAGAAGGCATTAAGGCAGAGAAGAGAACAGAAGGGCATTCAGAGAGAAGAGAGGACAGAATTGCATCTACAGAGAGCAGAGAACAGAAGGGCTTCCAGTAAGAGGAGAAGACAGAAGGGCATTGGGAGATAGGAGAAGACAGAATTGCATCCAGAGAGAGGAGAGCAAAGAATGGCACCCAAATAAAATAGTAGAAAAGGCCATACAGAGAGAGAAGAAGCAGAAAGGGAATCCAAAGAAGGAGAGAACAGAAGGGCACTCAGAGAGAGGAGAAGACAGAAGGGATTCCATAAAGAGAAGAAGACAGAAGGACATCCATAAGGAGAAGAGAACAGAAGGGCATCCAGGGAGAGGACAGAACAGAAGGGCATCCAGAGAGAAGAGGACAAAAGTGCATCCAGAGAGAGGAGAGAACAGAAGTGCATCCAGAGAAGGAGAAGACAGAAGGAATCTGGAGAGAGGAGAGAACAGAAGGGCATTCAGAGAGAGAAGAGAACAGATGGGCATCGGGAGAGAGGAGAAGACAGAAGGTCATCCAGAGAGAGGAGATGACAGAAGGGCACCCAGAGAGAGGAAAAAAATATAGGGAATCCAGAAAGAGGAGAGAACAGAAGCGCATCCAGAGAGAGGAGAAGACAGAAGGGCATCCATAGAGAGGAGAGGATAGAATGGCATCCAAAGAGAGGAAAAGACAGAAGGGAATCCAGAGAGAGGAGAGAACAGAAGACCATCCAGAAAAATGAGAGAACAGAAGGTCATCAAGAGAGAGGAGAATAAGGAAGGGAATCCAGAGAGATGATAGAACAGAAGGGCATCAAGAGAGAGGAGAGAACAAAAGGTCATCAAGAGAGAGGAGAAGACAAAAGGGAATATATAGAGAGAGAACAGAAGAGCATCGGGAGATAGGAGAAGGCAGAAGGGCATCCAGAGAGAGGAGAGCAAAGAAGGACATCTACATAAAACAGTACAGAAGGCCATACAGAGGGAGGAGAAGACAGAAGGGCATCTAGATAGCGGAGAGAACAGAAGGGCATCAAGAGCTGAGAGCGCAGAAAGGCATCCTGAGATTGGAGAAGACAGAAAGGCATCCAGAAAGAGGAAAAGAGAGAAGGCATCCAGATGGGTAATTGGACCGACGGGCATCCTGAGAGAGGAGAGAAAAGAAGCCATTCATGGAAAGAAGAGAACAGAAGGGAATCCAGAGAGAAGAGAGGACAGAAGGGCATCTAGACAGAGCAGAGAACAGAAGGGCATCCAGAAAGAGGAGAAGACACAAAAGCATCGGGAGATAGGAGAAGACAGAAGGGCATCCAGAGAGAGGAGAGCAAAGAAGGGCATCCACATAAAATAGTACAGAAGGCAATAGAGGGAGAGGAGAAGACAGAAAGAAATCTAGATAGAGGAGAGAACAGTAGGGCATCCAGAAAAAGGACAGAACAGAAGGACATCAAGAGAAGAAAACAGAAGCGAATCCAGAGAGAGGAGAGAACAGAAGGGCATTCGGAGAGAGGAGAAAACAGCAGGGCATCAGGAGAGAAGAGAAGACAGAAAGTCATCCAGTGGGAGGAGAGCAAAGAAGCTCATCCACATAAAATAGTACAGAAGGCCATACAGATAGAGGAGAAGACAGAAGGGCATCCAGAGAGAGGAAAAGAAAATAGGGAATCCAGAAAGAGGAGAGAACAGAAGTGTATCCAGAGAGAGGAGAAGACAGAAGGGCATCCAGAGATAGGAGAAGAGAGAAGGCATCCAGATGGAGAAGAGGACCAACGGGCTTCCTGAGAGAGGAGAGTACAGACAGCATTCAGGTAGAGAAGGGAACAGAAGGGCATCCAGAGAGAAGAGAGGACAGAAGGACATCTAAAGAGAGCAGAGAACAGAAGGACATCCAGAAGGAGGAGAAAACAGAAGTGCATTGGGAGATCGGAGAAGAGAAAATTGCATCCAGAGAGAGGAGAGCAAAGAAGGGCATCCACATAAAATAGTACAGAAGGCCATACAGAGAGAGGAAAAGACAGAAGGGAATCCAAAGAGAGGAGAGAACAGAAGGGCATTCGGAGAGTGGAGAAGACAGAAGGACTTCCAGAGAGGAGAGGACAGAAGGGCATCCATAAGGAGAAGAGAACAGAAGGGCATCCAGGGAGAGGATAGAACAGAAGGGCATTCAGAGAGAAGAGGACAAAAGAGTATCCAAAAATAGGAGAGAACAGCAGGGCTTTCGGAGAGAGGAGAGAACAGATGGGAATCGGGAGATAGGAGAAGACAGAAGGTCATCCAGAGAGAGGAGATGACAGAAGGGCATCCAGAGATAGGAAAAATAGGAAATCCAGAAAGAGGAGAGAACAGAAGTGCATCCAGAGAGAGGAGAAGACAGAAGGGAATCCAGAGATAGGACAGAATAGAAAAGCATCCAGAGAGAGGAGAGACCATAAGGGCATCCAGGGAGAGGAGAAGTCAGAAGGGCATCCAGAGAGAGGAGAGAACAGAAGGGCATCATGAAATAGGAGAAAAATGAAGGGCATCAAGAGAGAGGAGAAGACAGAAGGTAATAGAGAGATTAGAAAATAGAAGTGCATCCAGAGAGAGGAGAATACAGTAGGACATCCGGAGAGAGGAGATAACAGATGGGCATCGGGAGAGAGGAGAAGACAGAAGGGCATCTGGAGAGAGGAGATGACAGAAGGGCATCCAGAGAGAGGAAAAGAAAAATAGAGAATACAGAAGAGGAGAGAACAGAAGTGCATCCTGAGAGGGGAGAAGACAGAAGAATATCCAGAGCAAGGAGAGGATAGAACAGCATCCAGAGAGAGGAGAAGACAGAAGGGAATCCAGAGAGAGGAGAGAAGAGAAGGGCATCCAGAGAGAGGAGAGACTATAAGGGCATTGAGAGAGAGAGGAGAAGACAGAAAGTCATCCGGAGAGAGGAAAGAACAGAAGGGCATCCAGAAAGAGGAGAGAACATAATGTCATCAAGATAGAGGATTAGACAGAAGGGAATCCAGAGAGAGGAGAGAACAGAAGGGCATCCAGAGAGAGGAGAGAGTAAAAGGGAATCCAGAGAGAGGAGAAGACAGAAGGGCATCAGGAGAGAATAGAGAACAGAAGGACAACCAGAGAGAGGAGAGAAGAGAAGGGCATCCAGAGATAGGAGAAATCAGAAGGGCATCCAGAAAGAGGAGAAGACAGAAGGACATCGGGAGACAGTAGAAGACAGAAGAGCAACCAGAGAGAGGAGAGCAAAGAAGGGCATCCACATAAAATAGTAACGAAGGCCATACCGAGAGAAGAGAAGACAGAAGAGCATCTAGATAGAGGGGAAAACAGAAGTGTATCCAGAAAGTGCAGAGTACAGAAGGACATCCAGAGAAGGAGAAGACAGAAGCGAATCCAGAGAGTGGAGAAAACAGAAGGGCATTCAGAGAAAAGAGAGAACAGAAGGGCATCGGGAGAGACGAGTAGACAGAAGGTCATCCAGAGAGAGGAGAGAAGAGAAATGCATCCAGAGAGAGAAGAAGTCAGAATGGCATCACTAGACAGGAGAAGACAGAAGGAAATCCAGAGAGAGAAGAGCAAAGTTGGGCATGCACATAAAATAGTACAGAAAGTCATAGAGAGATAAGAGAAGACAGAAGGGCATCTAGATAGAGGAGAGAACAGAAGGGCATCCAGAAAAAGGAGAGAACAGAAGGGCATCAATAGAAAGAGAAGACAGAAGCGAATCCAGAGAGAGGAGAGAACAGAAGGGCATTCGGAAAGAGGAGAGAACAAAACGGCATCGGGAGAGAGGAAAAGACAGAAGGTCATCCAGAGAGAGGACATGACAGAAGGGCATTCAGAGAGAGGAAAAGAAAAATAGGGAAAGCAGAGAGAGGAGAGAAAAAAAGTGCATCCTGAGAGAGGAGACGACAGAAGGATATGCGGAGAGAGGAGAGAACAGAAGCGCATCCAGAAAGAGGAGAGAACAAAAGAGCATCAAGAGAGAGGAGAAGAGAGAAGGGAATCCAGAGAGAGGAGAGGACAGAAGGACGGCCCAAGAGAAGAGAGAACAGAAGGGCATCCAGAGAGGGGAGAAGACTGAAGGGCATCCAGAAATATGAGAGAATAGAACGGCATCCAGAGAGAGGAAAAGACAGAAGGGAATCCAATGAGAGGAGAGAACAGAAGGGCATCCAGAGAGAGGAGAGAAAAAAAGGGTATCCAGGGAGAGGAGAAGTCAGAAGTGCATCTGGAGAGAGGAGAGAACAGAATGGCATCCAGAGAGAGGAGAAGACTGAACGGCATCCACAGAGAGGAGAGGATATAATGTCATCCAGAGAGAGAATATAGAAGGGAATCCAGAGAGAGGAGACAAAAAAGGGCATCCAGAGAGAGGAGAGAGTAGAAGGGCATCCAGAGAGAGGAGAAGACAGTAGGGCATCCGGAGAGAGGTAGAACAGGTGGGCATCAGGAGAGACAGAAAGTCACCCAAAAGAGGAGATGACAGAAGGGCATCCAGAGAGAGGAAAAGAAAAATAGGGAATCAAGAAAGAGGAGAGAACAGAAATGCATCCAGAGAGAGGAGAAGACAGAAGGGCATTCAGAGTGAGGAGAGGATAGAACAGCATCCAGAGTGAGGAGAAGACAGAAGGGAATTCAGAGAGAGGAGAGAAGAGAAGGGCATCCAGAGAGAGGAGAGACCAGAAGGGCATCCAGAGAGAGGAGAAGACAGAAGGGCATCCAAGGAGAGGAGATGACAGAAGGGCATCCAGGGAGAGGAAAAGAAAAATAGGGAATCCAGAAAGAGTAGAGAACAGAAGTGCATCCAGAGAGAGGAGAAGACAGAAGGGCATCCATAGAAAGGGGAGGATAGAACAGCATACAGAGAGAGGAGAAGACAGAAGGGTATCCATAGAGAGGAGAGAAAAAGGGGCATCCAGAGAGAGTAGGGCCTAGAAGGCCATTGAGAGAGAGAGGAGAAAATAGAAGGGCATCCGGAGAGAGGAGTGTACAGAAGAGCATCCAGAAATAGTACAGAAGAGAAGGTAATCAAGAGAGAGGAGAGAGTAGAAGGGCATCCATACAGAGGAGAAGACAGTAGGACATCCGAAGAGAGGGGAGAACAGAAGGGCGTCCAGAAAGAGTAGAGAGCAGAAGGGCATCCAGAAAGAGAAGACAGAAGGGCATAGGGAGGTAGGAGAAGACAGAAGGCCATACAGAGAGAGGAGAGCAAAGAAGCGCATCCACAGAAAATAGTACAGAAGGCCATACAGAGAGAGGAGAAGACAGAAGCGCTTCTAGATAGAGGAGAGAACAGAAGAGCATCCATAAATAGGAGAGAACAGTAGGGCATCCAGAGAAGGAGAAGACAGAAGCAAATCCAGAGAGAGGAAAGAACAGAAAGGCATTCGGAAAGAGGAGAGATCATAAGGGCATTAGGAGAGAGGAAAAGAAAAATAGGGAATGAAGAAAAAGGAGAGAACAAAAGTGCATCCTGAAAGAGGGAACGACAGAAGGGTATGCGGAGAGAGCAGACAAAAGAAGCACATCCAGAAAGAGGAGAGAACAGAAAGGCATCAATAGAGAGTAGAAGACAGAAGGGAATCCAGAGAGAGGACAGCAAAGAAGGGCATCCACATAAAATAGTACAGAAGTCCATACAGAGAGTGGAGAAGACAGAAGGGCATCTAAATAGAGGAGAAAAAAGAAAGGCATCCAGAAAGTGGAGAGAACAGAAGGTCATCCAGAGATGGAGAAGACAGAAACGAATCCAGAGAGTGGAGAGAACAAAAGGGCATTCAGAGAGTAGAGAGAACAGAAGGGCATCGGGAGAGATGAGAAGACAGAAGGTCATCCAGAGAGAGGAGAGAATAGAAATGCATCCATATAGAGGAGAAAACAGAAGGGCTTCCAGATAGAGGAGAGGACAGAATGGAATCCAGTGAGAGGAGAGAACAAAAGGGCATCCAATGTTAGGGGAGAACAGAAGGAAATCCAGAGTGAGGAGAGAACAGAAAAGCATCCTTAGAGAGGGGAAGACAGAAGGGCATACAAAGTGAGGAGAGTACAGAAGTCCATCTGTGGAGTGAAAAATTATAAAGGCCAGTTTTTGAAATATGTGTAGATTTTTCACCTTACAGAACACAGAACTGAAAATAAGATTTCAGGCCTTCACATTCCACGTGAAGGACACTTGCTGGATTACATTCCTCAAGCCTTGCCCAAGGCAGGAAGACACATTCCTGACCACAGGTAAAAGATGCTGCCACCTAGGTGGGGCTATAGCACAAAGAAGCAAAGATAGTTAATGTGAAATAGTTGGTAAATGGCAGGATAGGACATAATAGCATAGTTAAAACCACATTTTTGAAAAGAATGAGTGTGCAGAGTGATTTCACATGACTCTAGATCATTTAGGCTAGATTCCTCTGAAATGTTCCACTGTTATTGGTTACCACTCCCTTTGTCTTCCCAGTGCTATGTTCAAAATTTGTAAAACAACCAATCATGTGAAACCACATGAAAATGCAACCATTCATGTGTAAGTGAGCGAAAATGCAACCATTCATGTGTAAGTGCTCGAAAATGCCTCTTGTCTTCAAAGAAAATAAGAAAATAAATAATATTGAAATGTACAGTTTTTGATAAATTTCTTTTTCTTATTTTAGGTGGTTTTGGCTGGCTATTAATATTAGTGGAAGAAGTCAGGATATTAAAATAATTAAGGGGGAAGATAATGGATCTGAGAAGAATGTAGTTGAGAAGTTTTACTTTTTTATGAAACTTTTACTTTTTTATGAAACTTTTACTAGGAGACCAAGGCCTACAGCTGCTTCGCATACTGCGAATACTAAGATTACGATTAGAATGGGTATTGAAATTATTGAATTAGCATTTAGAGTAGTTTTTGAGGTTATTATAAGTAAAGATATTATCATTCCTTCTAAACAGAGAAGAGTCGATATAAGGTGGGACCGAAATATTAGGGTTCTTATGAGGGATAGAGTAAAGGCTAGAGTTAAATTAAGGAAAGCAGATGTCATGTTGGTAATTATGAACACAATCATAATCTAATGAGTCAAAATCATTAATTTTATTAAACTAATTACCAGTTATTCTGTTCATTCTAGTCCTTTTTGTGAACATTCATAGGCTAGGACAATTGATAAGATTGTAATTAGGATGAGGGCTATAAGTGTTATTGTTGTAATATTGGAAGTTTGAATTGCTCATGGAAGTGGGAGTAGAAGAGCAATTTCTAAGTCAAATAATAGGAATGTAATAGCTACTAAGAAAAATTTCATTGAGAATAATAGTTGTGCTGAACTTGTTGGATCAAATCCGCATTCATATGGATTCGCTTTTTCTGAGTATAAATTTATTTGTGGTAGTCAGAATGCTACTAAGATTAAGGCTAGTGAGAGGAGAATGTTTGTTAACATAATGATAAGTTAGTTTATTACTCCCTTCTAAGGTTAATTAGAAACTACTAATTGGAAGTCAGTTATATTAATTATACTGAGAGTATGATCCTCATCAATAGATTGATACATACAGGAAGAGTCAAACTACGTCTACAAAATGTCAATATCATGCTGCTGCTTCAAACCCAAGATGGTGTTTGGATGTAAAATGGAATTTTAGTTGTAGTAGTAGGCAGACTATTAGGAATGTAGATCCAATAATTACATGTAGACCATGGAATCCTGTTGCTATGAAGAATGTAGATCCGTAAATGCCATCTGAAATAGAGAATGATGTTTCAAAATATTCTGAAGCTTTAAGTAAGGTAAAGTATAAGCCTAGTATAATAGTGATTAGTAGGGCTTGATTTATGTTATCTCGTTTACCTTCTATTAGGCTGTGGTGAGCTCATGTGATTGAAACGCCAGATGCTAGAAGAACTGATGTATTTAGTAGTTGAACTTCTAGGGGATTTAGTGGAATAATTCCTGTTGGTGGTCAGCAACCTCCTAGATCGTGTGTGGGGCCTAGGCTAGAGTGCTAGAAAGCTCAGAAGAATCCGGTGAAGAAAAAGACTTCGGAGATAATAAATAAGATTATTCCATATCAAAGTCCTTTTTGTACAATAGGGGTGTGATGTCCTTGGTAGGTCCCTTTGCGGATAATATCTCTTCATCATTGAAATATTGTTAAAAGATTTGTTATAAGGCCTATATTTAGTAGGACTGTTGAGCTATAATGAAATCATATTACTAGACCAGATGTTAGAAGGAGGGCTGAGAATGCTCCTGTTAGTGGTCATGGGCTTGGGTTTACTATGTGATAACCATGTGTTTGGTGGGTCATTATGTATTATCATGTAGATATAAGCCTACTAGCAGGGTAAATACATAGGCTTGAATTAAGGCTACAGCAAATTCTAGAATAGTCAGTAGGAGTAAAATAATAAATGTAATTGTAGCTGTTGGTGGGCTGATATTTATTAGTACAAAGGTAGCCCCACCAATTAGATGTATTAGTAAGTGACCTGCAGTAATATTAGCTGTTAATCAAATTGCTAAGGCTATTGGTTGAATAAATAGGCTAATTGTTTTGATAATAATTAGTATAGGGATTAAAGAAATAGGTGTTCCTTGAGGGAGGAAATGGGCTAAAGAGTGTTTTAGTTTATGGCGGAAGCCTAAGATTACAGCTCCAGCTCATAAGGGAATAGCTATACTTAGATTTATAGATAGTTGAGTAGTAGGAGTAAATGTATGTGGTAAAAGGCCCAGTAGATTAGTAGATCCAATAAATATAATTAAAGATACAATTATTAGGGCTCAAGTTTATCCTTTTGGGGTGTGAATTAGTATTATTCTTAATAATAAATTTAATAAGTCAATGTTGAAATGAGTGTAAGCGGTTGCTAATTAGACATTCCGATGATGGAAATAAAATTGATGGAAATATAATAATAGTTACAACAATAGGTAAACCTATTACTGTTGGAGTGATAAAAGAGGCAAATAGATTTTCATTCATTTTGTTTCTCAAGGGGTTTTTGTTTTTTGTGTTGTAAAGAATTTTGGTGAGGGTGGTGCTGAGAAAGTTTGTGTAGAGATTTTTAGTTGAAATAACATAAATAAAGTAATTATTGATGAGATTACAGTAGTAAATCATGTAGATGTATCTAGTTGTGGCATATCACTATGGAGATTTATAGTCTCTAATTTTAACTTAAAAGGTTAACACTCTTAGCTTCATAGTGAGTTTAGATTATTGAGGTTGATCAATTTTCAAAATGTTTTAAAGGTACTATTTCAAGAACGATTGGTATAAAGCTGTGATTTGAACCACTGATTTCAGAGCATTGTCCAAAGTATAATCCTGGGCGATTAGATGATAGTGTAGCTTGGTTTAGGCGGCCAGGGATTGCATCGGTTTTTAATCCTAGTGAGAGAATGGCTCATGAGTGTAGTACATCTTTGGATGAGATTAATATATGAATTGGAAGTTCTATTGGTAGAACGACTCGGTTGTCAGCTTCTAGCAGTCGTAGTTCACCTGGTTTTAAGTCGTTTGTTGGAATTATGTATGAGTTGAAGCATAAGTCTTCATAGTCTGTGTATTCATAGCTTCAGTATCATTGATGTCCTATAGTTTTTATGGTTAGTACAGGATTATTGATTTCATCTATTATATATAGAATTCGTAGAGATGGTAAGGCAATTAGGATTAGGATTGCTGCTGGTAAAATTGTTCAGATTGTTTCTACTTCTTGGGCATCTATTGTGCTTGTGTGTGTTAATTTTGTTGTTAGTATTAGAAAGATAATATATAGGACTAGAGAGCTGATAAGAAATACAATTATCAGAGTGTGGTCATGGAAGTTTATTAATTCTTCTATGATGGGTGATGTAGCATCTTGTAGATCTAGTTGAAATGGGTATGCCATATAAGATATATAGATTTAATTCTATAATTTAACTTTGACAAAGTTATGTAATGATTTTACTAATATCTCATTGAGAAAGACATAGTGGGTATGAGATTGGCTTGAAACCAGTTTTAGAAGGTTCGAATCCTTCTTTTCTTATTTTACTTTTACGTAGGAAGGTTCTTCGAATGTGTGATAAGGTGGTGGGCAGCTGTGTAGTCATTCTAGATTTGTTGAGGAATAAGATACTGATAGGACTTCTGGTTTAGAAGCGAAGGCTTCTCAGATTATAAAGATTATAACGAGTACAGCTGTTAGTGAAATAAATGATCCTATATATGAGGCAGTGTTTCATGTAGTGTAGTGATCTGCATAATCAGAATATGGTCGTGGTATTCCAGAAAGACCTAGAAAGTGTTGTGGAAAAAATGTTATGTTAACTCCTACGAATATAATAGCAAAGTGGGCTTTTGCTCATGTATCATCTAAAGTATAACCAGAAAATAGTGGAAATCAGTGTACAAAGCCAGCTATAATAGCAAATACTGATTCTATGGTTAGGACATAATGGAAATGAGCTACTACGTAGTAGGTGTCATGGAGTACAAAATCTAATGAGGACTTTGATAAAACAATTCCAGTCAGTCCTCCTACTGTAAATAGGAAAATAAACCCTAGAGCTCATAGTATTGCTGGTGATCATTTGATGTTTCCTCCAAGTAATGTTCCTAGTCAGCTAAATACTTTGACCCCAGTTGAAATAGCAATAATTATAGTAGCTGAAGTAAAATAGGCTCGAGTATCTACGTCCAGACCTACTGTAAATATATGGAGAGCTCATACGATAAAGCCTAGGAAGCCGATTGATATTATAGCTCATACTATTCCTATATACCCAAATGGTTCTTTTTTTCTGGAGTAATAAGTGACTACATGTGAAATAATACCAAATTCTGGAAGAATAAGAATATAGACTTCAGGGTGTCCGAAGAATCAGAATAGATGTTGATAGAGGATAGGATCTCCACCTCCTGCTGGGTCGAAGAATGTTGTGTTAAGATTGCGATCTGTTAGCAGCATTGTAATTCCTGTGGCTAGAACTCTGAGAGATAGAAGAAGTAAGACAGCTGTGATTAATACTGATCAAACAAATAATGGTGTTTGATATTGGTTTATGGCTGGAGGTTTCATGTTGATGATAGTAGTGATAAAGTTAATGGCCCCTAGAATAGAAGATACTCCAGCTAAATGTAAAGAGAAAATAGTTAAGTCTACAGATGCTCCAGAGTGGGCAAGGTTTCCGGCTAAGGGGGATATACTGTTCATCCCGTTCCTGCCCCAGCTTCTACTATTGAGGATGCTAGAAGTAAAAGGAATGATGGTGGAAGAAGTCAGAAGCTTATATTATTTATTCGTGGGAATGCTATATCTGGAGCTCCAATTATTAGTGGGACAAGTCAGTTACCAAACCCTCCAATTATTATTGGTATAACTATAAAGAAAATTATAACAAATGCATGAGCTGTGACAATAACATTATAGATTTGATCATCTCCTAGGAGAGCACCAGGTTGTCCTAGTTCATCTCGAATTAGAATGCTTAGTGCTGTTCCTACTATTCCGGCTCAAGCCCCGAATAGTAAGTGTAAGGTACCGATATCTTTATGGTTGCTTGAGAATAGTCAACGATTTACAAACATAGGTAAAATGGCTGAGTAAAGCATTAGACTGTAAATCTAAACAGGGGTTAAGTCCCCTTTTTACCAGGCCTTAAGGTGATTTTCATGTCGAATTGCGAATTCAAAGGTGTAGAGAAACTACTCTACTAAGGCTTCTCCCGCCCCCTTTCTGATAGGTGGGAGAAGTAGGTTGAAGCCAGAAGTAGGGTATTTAGCTGTTAGCTAAAATTTCGTAGGTTTAAGTCCTACCAGTCTAGTTAAGGTCTTAGATTAATTAAAGTAATTGATTTGCATTCAATAGATGTAGGGTAGAATCTTACAGTCCTTATCAGAAGTTAAACTTGATTGTTTTCTTAGAGCTTTGAAGGCTCTTGGACTGTATATCCTAAACTTCTATATGATCAGTAAGGGTGAGAGTAGAAGGGTTAGTGTGCTTATTACTGTTATGGTTGGTAAAATGAAGTTGTATATGGGGTTTTCATGATATGTAATTATTTTTAGATCATTATTGGTTGGAAATATTGTTAGTGAGGTAGAGTAGATTAGACGTGTATAAAAGAATAAATTTAGTAGTGCTATTATACTTATTAGTGTTGCTGTAATTATACAGTTATTTTTTATTATTTCTACGATGATAGCTCATTTTGGTAAGAATCCTGTTAGTGGGGGCAGACCTCCTATTGAAAGGAGGAGAAGGGAAGTTATAGTTAGGACTATAGGTAATTTATTTCATATTAGGGAGATGGAGCTAATTGTTGTTGAAGTGTTTGTTATTAGAATTATGAATATGGGGATTGTTAGGAGAATGTAAATTACAAGGTTTATTAAAGTCAAGTTTGGATTATATGAAAGTGGGAGATTGACGAGTATGCTATGATTTTTGGTGTTTGGGTTTGGTTTAATCCTCCTCAGGCTCCTATGAAAATTTATAAAATTGCTATTGTTATAATAATACTTGGATGTAAAAGTTGGTAAATTTGAAATATAATAGATAATGGGGTGATTTTTGTCATGTAAGGAGAATTAATCCTATGTGTAGGGGAATTCTTTGTGTTACTTCAAAGAAAAATAAGGAATGCAGAGAGAGGAGAGAACAGAAGTGCATCCTGAGAGAGGAGACTACAGAGGGGTATGTGGAAAGAGGAGAAACCAGAAGCTCATCCAGAAAGAGGAGAGAGCAGAAGGGCATCTAGAGAGAGGAGAAGACAGTAGGGCATCCAGAAAGAGGATAAGACAGAAGAGCATCGGGAGATAGGAGAAAACAGAAGGGCATCCAGAGAGATGAAAGAAAAAAGGCATCCACATAAAATAGTACAGAAGATTATACAGAAAGAGGAGAAGACAGAATGGCATCTATATAGAAGAGAGAACAGAAGGACAGAAAGAAAGAGGAGAGAACAGAAGGGCATCGGAAGAGAGAGGAAAAGACAGAAGGACATCCAGAGAGAGGAGAGAACAGAAATGTACCCAGAAAGAGGAGAAGACAGAAGGGCATCCAGAGAGAGTAGAGGACAGAAGGTCATCCAGAGAGAGGAGAGAACAGAAGGGCATCCAGAAAGAGGAGAAGACAGTAGGGCATCCGGAGAGAGGAGAGAACTAATGGGCATCGGGACAAAGGAGAAGACAGAAGGTCATCCAGACAGAGGAGAGAACAGAAGGGCATCCGGAGAGGGGAGAGAAAAGAAGAGCATCCGCATAAAATAGTACAGAAGGCCATACAGAGGGAAGAGAAGACAGAAGGGCATCTAGATAGAGGAGAGAACAGAAGGGCATCCAGAAAGAGGAGAGAACAGAAGGGCATCCATTAAAGGAGAAGACAGAGGCAAATTCAGAGAGAAGAGAGAACAGAAGGGCATTGGGAGAGAGGAGAGAACAGGAGGGCATTGGAAGAGAGAGGAAAAGACAGAATGTCATCCAGAGAGAGGAGAGAACAGAAATGCACCCAGAAAGAGTAGAAGACAGAAGGGCATCCAGAGAGAGGAGAGGACAGAATGGCATCCAGTGAGAGGAGAGAACAGAAGGTCATCCAATGTTAGGGGAGAATAGAAGGGCATCCAGAGAGAGGTGAAGACAGTAGGGCATCCCGAGAGAGGAGAGAACAGATGGGCATTGGGAGAGAGGAGAAGACAGGAGGGCATCCAGAAAGAGGAGAAAACAGAAGGGCATCAAGAGAGAGGAGAAGACAGAAGGGAATCCAGAGAGATGAGAGAATAGAATGGAATCCAGAGAGAGGAGAAGACAGTAGGGCATCCGGAAAGAGGAGAGAACAGATGGGCCTCCAGAGAGAGCGAGAAGACAGAAGGGCATCTGGAAAGAGGAGATGACAGAAGGGCATCCAGAGAGAGGAAAGGAAATATAGGGAATCCAGAAAGAGGAGAGAAAAGAAGTGCATCCAGAGAGAGGAGAAGACAGAAGGGTATCCAGAGAGAGGAGAGGATAGAACGGCATCCAGAGAGAGGAGAAGACAGAAGGGAATCCAGAGAGAGGAGAGAAAAAAAGGGCATCCAGAGAGAGGAGAGACCAGAAGTTCATAGAGAGAGGAGAAGACAAAAGGGCATCCAGAGAGAGGAGAGAACAGAAAGGCATCCAGAATAAGGAGAGAACAGAAGTTCATCAAGAGAGAGGAGAAGGCAGAAGGGAATCCAGAGAGAGGAGAGGACAGAAGGGAATCCCTAGAGAGGAGAGAACAGAAGGGCACCTAGAGAGAGGGGAGACCTGAAGGGCATCCAGAGAGAGGAGAATGTAAAAGGGCATCCAGAGAGAGGAGAAGAAAGTAGGACTTCCAGAGAAAGGAGAGAACAGATCAGAATCAGAAGAGAGGAGAAAACAGGATTTCATCCAGAGAGAGATGTCAGAAACCCATCCAAAAAAAGGAAAAGAAAAATAGGGAATCCAGAAAGAGGAGAGAACAGAAGTGCATCCAGAGAGAGGAGAAGACAGAAGGGCCTCCAGAGAGTGTAGAGCATAGAATGGCATCCAGAGAGAGGAGAAGACAGAAGGGAATCCAGAGAGAGGAGAGAAGAGAAGGGCATCCAGAGAGAAGAGAGACCAGAAGGGCATCCAGAGAGAGGAGATGATAGAAGGGCATCCAGCGAGAGGAAAGAAAATTAGGGAATCCAGAAAGAGGAGAGAACAGAAGTGCATCCAGAGACAGAAGACAAAAGGGCATCCAGAGAGAGGAAAGGATAGAACGGAATCCAGAGAGAAAAGCAGACAGAAGGGAATCCAGAAAGAGGAGAGAAAAAAGGGCATCCAGAGAGAGGAGAGACGAGAAGGGCATTGAGAGAGAGAGGAGAAGACAGAAGAGCACCGGGAGAGAGGAGATAACAGAAGGGCATCCAGAAAGAGGAGAGAACTGATGGTCATCAAGACATTGAGAGAGAGGAGAAGACATAAGAGAATCCAGGGAGAGGAGAGAACAGAAGGGCATCCAGGAAGAGGAGAGAGTAGAAGGGCCTCCATAGAGAGGAGAAGACAGAAGGGCAACCAGAAAGAGGAGAAGACAGAAGGGCATCTGGAGATAGGGGAAGACAGAAGGGCATCCAGAGAGAGGAGAAGACAGAAGTTCATGCAGAGGGAGGAGATGTCAGAAGGCCATCAGGAGAGAGGAGAAGAAAAATAAGTAATCCAGAAAAAGGAGAAAAGAGAAGTGCATCCAGAGAGAGGAGAAGATAGAAGGGCATCCAGAGACAGGAGAAGAGAGAAGGCATCCAGATGGAGAAGAGGACTGACGGGCATCCTGAGAGAGGAGAGTACAGAAGACATTCAGAGATAGAAGAGAACAGAAGGGCATCCAGAGAGAAGAAAGGACAGAAGTGCATCTAGAGAGAGCATAGGACAGAAAGGCATCCAGAAAGAGGAGAAGATAGAAGGGCATTGGGAGATAGAAGAAGACAGAATTGCATCCAGAGAGAGGAGAGCAAAGAAGGGCATCCACATAAAATAGTACAGAAGGCCATACAGAGAGAGGGGAATACAGAAGGGCATCCAGAAAGAGGAGAGAAGAGAAGGGCATCCAGAGAAGGAGAAGACAGAAGTGAATCCAGAGAGAGGAGAGAACAGAAGCTCATTCAGAGAGAAGAGAACAGAAGGTCCTCCAGAGAGGAGAGGACAGAAGGGCATCCATAAGGACAAGAGAAAAGAAGGGCATCCAGAAAGAGGATAGGACAGAATGGCCTACAGAGAGAAGAGGACAAAAGGGCATCCAGATAGAGGAGAGAACAGAAGGGCATTCAGAGAAGAAGACAGAAGCTAATCCAGAGAGAGGAGAGAACAGAAGGGCATTCAGAGAGAGGAGAGAACAGATGGGCATCGGGAGAGAGGAGAAGACAGAAGGTCATCCAGAAACAGGAGATGACCGAAGGGCATCCAAACAGAGGAAAAGAAAAATAGGGAATCCAGAAAGAGGATAGAACAGATGTCCATCAGGAGAGAGGAGAAGACAGAAGGGCATCCAGAGAGAGGAAAAGAAAATAGAAAATCCAGAAAGAGGAGAGAACAGAAGTGCATCCAGAGAGAGGAGAAGATAGAAGGTCATCCAGAGAGACAAGCGGTCAGAAGGGCATTGAGAGGGAGAGGAGAATACAGAAGGACAATAGGAGAAAGGAGAAAACAGAAAGGCATCCAGAAAAAGGAGAGAACAGAAGGTCATCCAGAGAGAGGAGAGTCTAGAAGGGCATCCAGAGAGAGGAGAAGACAGTAGGGCATCCGGAGAGAGGAGAGAATAGTTGGGAGTTGGGAGAGAGAGGAAGACAGAAGGTCATCCAGAGAGAGGAGATGACAGAAGTCGATTAAGAGAGAGATTAAAAGAAAAATAGGGAATCGAGAAAAAGGAGAGGACAGAAGTGCATCAAGAGAGAGGAGATGACAAAAGGACATCCAGAGAGAGGAGAGGATAGAAAGGCATCCAGAGAAAGGAAAGGACAGAAGGGAATCCAGAGAGAGGAGAGAAGAGAAGAGCATCCAGAGACAGGAGAGACCAGAATTCCATACAAACAGAGGAGAAGACAGAAGGGCATCTATATAGAGGAGAGAACAGAAGGGCATCCAGAAAGAGGAGAGAACAGATGGGCATCCAGAGAAGGAGAAGACAGAAGCGAATCCAGAGAGAGGAGAGAACAGAAGGGCATTCAGAGAGAGGAGAAGACAGAAGATCATCCAGTGGGAGGAGATGTCAGAAGGGCATCCAGAGACAGGAAAATACAGTATGGCATCCGAAGAGAGGAGAAAACAGAAGAGCATCCAGAAAGAGGAGAGAAGAGAAGGTCATCAAGAGAGAGGAGGAGACAGAAGGGAAGCCAGAGACAGTAGGGAACAGAAGGGCATCCAGAGAGAGGAGAGAACAGAAGTTCATCCAGAGAGAGGAGAAGACAGAAGGGAATCCAGAGAGAAGAGAGAAAAAAGGCATACACAGAGAGAAGAGAACAGAAGGGTATTGAGAGAGAGAGGAGAAGACAGAAGGGCATCCGGAGATAGAATAAAACAGAAGGGCATCCAGAAAGAGGAGAGAATAGAAGGGCATGAAGTGAGAGGAGAGTGTAGAAGGGCATCCAGAGAGAGAAGAAGACAGTAGGGCATCTGGAGAGAGGAGAGAACAGTTGGGAATCGGGATTAGAGAATAGAAGAGCATCCAGAAAGAGGAGAAGACAGTAGGGCATCTGGAGAGTGGAGATGACAGAATGGCATCCAGAGGAAGGAAAAAAATAGGGAATCCAGAAAGAGGAGAGAACAGAAGTGCATCCAGAGAGAGACAAGACAGAAAGGTATCCAGAGAGAGGAGAGGATAAAACGGCATCCAGAATGAGAAGAAGACAAAAGGGAATCCAGAGAGAGGAGAGAAAAAAGGCATCCAGAATGAGGAGAGACCAGAAGGGCATAGAGAGAGAGAGAGGAGAAGACAGAAGGGAATCCGGAGAGAGGAGAGAACAGAAAGGAATCCATAATAAGGAGAGAACAGAAGGTCATCAAGAGAGAGGAGAAGACAGAAGGGAAACCAGAGAGAAGAGAGAACAGAAGAGCATCCAGAGAGAGGAGAGAGTAGAAGGGCATCCAGAGAGAGGAGAACACAGTAGGGCATCTGGAGAGATGAGAGCAAAGAAGGGCAACCACATAAAATAGTACAGAAGGCCATACAAAGAATAGAGAAGACAGAAGGACATATAGATAGAGAAGAGAACAGAAAGGCATTAAGAAAGAGGAGAAAACAGAATGTCATCAAGAGAGAGGAGAAGACAGAAGGGAATCCCGAGAGATTAGAGAATAGAAATGCATCCAGAGAGAGGAGATGACAGAAGGGCATCTGGAGAGAGGAGATGACAGAAGGGCATCCAGAGAGAGGAAAAGAAAAATAGGGAATCCAGAAAGAGGAGAGAAAAGAAGTGCATCCAGATATAGGAGAGGACAGAAGGGTATCCAGAGAGAGGAGAGGATAGAACTGCATCCAGAGAGAGGAGAAGACAGAAGGAAATCCAGAGAGAGGAGAGAAAAAAGGGCATCCAGAGAGAAGAGAGACCAGAAGGGCATAGAGAGAGAGAGGAGAAGACAGAAGGGCATCCGGAGAGAGGAGAGAGGAGAGAACAGAAAGACATCCAGAATAAGAAGAGAACAGAAGGTCATAAAGAAAGAGGAGAAGACAGAAGGGAATCCAGAGAGAAGATAGAACAGAATGGCATCCAGAGAGAGAGAGAGTAGAAGGGCAACCAGAGAGAGGAGAAGACAGTAGGGCATACTGAGAAAGGAGAGCAAAGAAGGGCACCCACATAAAATAGTACAGAAGACCATACAGAGGGAAGAGAAGACAGAAGGGCATCTAGATAGAGGAGAGACCAGAAGGGCATCCAGAAAAGGAGAAGACAGAAGCGAATTCAGAGAGAAGAGAGAACAGAAGGGCATTCGGAGTGAGGAGAGAACAGAAGGACATAGGGAGAGAGAAGAAGACAAAGGTCATCCAGAGAGAAGAGATTACAGTAGGATATCCAGAGAGAGAAAAAGATAAAAAGTGAATGCAGAGAGAGGAGAGAACTGAAGTGCATCCTGAGAGCGGAGATAACAGAAGGGTATGTGGAGAGAGGAAAGAACAGAAGGGCATCCAGAGAGAGGAGAGGACAGAAGGGCATCCAGAGAGAGGAGAGGACAGAAGGACATCCTGAGAGAAGAGAGAACAGATGGGCATCCAGAGAGAGGAGAAGACAGAAGGGAATCTATATAGAGGAGAGAACAGAAGGGCATCCAGAGAGAAGAGAGACCAGAAGGGCATCCAGGGAGAGAAGAAGTCTGAAGTGCATCCAGAGAGAAGAGAGACCAGAAGGGCATCCAGAAAGAGGAGAGAACAGAAGGGCATCAAGTGATAAGAGAATTCAGAAGGGAATCCAGAGAGAGGAGAGAATAGAAGGGCATCCAGAGAGAGGAGATAGTAGAAGGGCATCAAGAGAGAATAGAAGACAGTAGGGCATCCGTAAAGAGGAGAGAACAGAAGGGCATCCAGAGAGAGGAGAAAACCAAAGGGCATTTGGAGAGAGGAGAGAACAGAAGGGCATCCAGAGAGAGGAGACAGCAGAATGGAATCCAGAGAGAGGAGAAGACAGTCTGGCATCCAGAAAGAGAAGAAGACAGAAGGGCATCGAAAGATAGGAGAAGACAGAAGGGCATCCAGAGAGACGAGAGCAAAAAGGCATCCACATAAAGTAGTACAGAATATTATACAGAGAGAGGAGAAGACAGAAAGGCATCCATATAAAAGAGAGAACAGAAGGGCAAGCAGAAAAAGGAGATAACAGAAGGGCATCCATTAAAGAGAAGACAGAAGCAAATCCAGAGAGAGGAGAGAACAGAAGGGCATCGGATAGAGATGAAAAGACAGAAGGTCATTCAGAGAGAGGAGAGAACAGAAATGCATCCAGAAAGAGGAGAAGACAGAAGGGCATCCAGAGATAAAAAAGGACAGAGTGGCATCCAGTGAGAGGAGCGAACAGAAGGGCATCCAAGGTCAGGGGAGAATAGAAAAGCATCCAGATAGAGGAGAAGATAGTAGGGCACCTGTAGAGAGGAGGGAACAGATAAGCATCAGAAGAAAGGAGAAGACAGAAGAGAATCCAGAGAGAGGAGGTGACAGAAGGGCATCCAGTGAGAGGAAAAGAAAAATAGGGAATCCAGAAAGAGGAGAGAACAGAAGTGCATCCAGAGAGAGGAGAAGACAGAAGGTTATCCAGAGAGAGGAGAGGATAGAACGGCATCCAGAGAGAGGAGAAGACAGAAAAGAATCGAGAGAGAGGAGAGAAAAAAAGGCATCCAAATGAGGAAAGACCAGAAGGGCATAGAGAGAGAGGGGAGAAGACAGAAGGGCATCTGGAGAGAGGAAAGAACAGAAAGGCATCCAGAATAAGGAGAGAGCATAAGGTCATCAAGAGAGTGGAGAAGACAGAGGGGAATCCAGAGAGAAGAGAGAACAAAATGGCATCCAGAGAGAGGAGAGAGTAAAAGGGCAACCAGAAAGAGGAGAAGACAGTAGGGCATCCGGAGAGAGGAGAGTAAAGAAGGGCACCGACATAAAATAGTAAAGAAGGCCATACAGAGAGGAGAGAAGACAGAAGGGCATCTAGATAGAGGAGAGAACAGAAGGGCAACAAGAAATAGGAGAGACCAGAAGGGCATCCAGAAAAGAAGAAGACAGAAGCTAATCCAGAGAGAGGAGAGAACAGAAGGGCATTCGGAGTGAGGAGAGAACAGAAGGGCATCGGGAGAGAGGAGAAGACAAAAGGTCATCCAGAGAGAGGAGATTACAAAAAGACATCCAGAGAGAGAAAAAGATAAAAAGGGAATGCAGAGAGAGAAGAGAGCAGAAGTGCATCCTGAGAGCGGAGATGACAGAAGGGTATGTGAGAGAGGAGAGAACAGAAGCGCATACAGAAAGAGGAGAGAACAGAAGGGCATCCAGAAAGGAGAAAACAGAAGGGAATCCAGAGAGAGGACAGGAAAGAAGGACATCCTGAGAGAAGAGAGAACAAATGGGCATCCAGAGAGAGGAGAAGACAGAAGGGAATCTATAGAGAGGAGAGAACAGAAGGGCATCCAGAGAGAAGAGAGACCAGATGGGCATCCAGAGAGAGGAGAAGACAGAAGGGAATCTATAGAGAGGAGAGAACAGAAGGGCATCCAGAGAGAATAGAGACCAGAAGGGCATACGGAGAGAGAAGAGAACAGAAGGGCATCGAGAGAGAGGAGAGAACAGAAGGGCATCCAAAGAGAGGAGAAGACAGAAGGGCATCCGGAGAGAGGAAAGAACAGAAAAACATTCAGAGAAAGGAGAAGACAGTAGGGCATTCAGAGAGAGGAGAGTATAGAAGGGAATCCAGAGAGAGAAGAACACAGAAGGGCATCCAGAGAGATGAGAGAACAGAGAAGCATCCAGACAGAATAGAGGACAGAAGGGCATCTAGAGAGAGGAGGGATGAGAAGGGCATCCAGAGAGAGGAGAAGACCAAAGGGCATCCAGAGAGAAGAGAGAACAGAAGGGCATCCAGAAAGAGGAGAGAACAGAAGGGCATCAAGAGAGAGGAGAATTTAGAAGGGAATCCAGAGAGAGGAGAGAACTGAAGGGCATCTAGAGAGAAGAAAGAGTAGAAGGGTATCAAGAGAGAATAGAAGACAGTAGGGCATCCATAAAGAGGAGAGAACAGAAAGGCATCCAGAGAGAGGAGAGAGCAGAAGGGCATCCAGAACGAGGAGAAGACAGTCTGGCATCCAGAAACAGGAGAAGACAGAAGGGCATCGAAAGATAGGAGAAGACAGAAGGGCATCCAGAGAGACGAGAGCAAAAAAGGCATCCAAATAAAATAGTACAGAAGATTATACAGAGAGAGGAGAAGACAGAAAGGCATACATATAAAAGAGAGAACAGAAGGGCAAGCAGAAAAAGGAGAGAACAGAAGGGCATCCATTAAAGAGAAGACAGAAGCAAATCCAGAGAGAGGAGAGAACAGAAGGGCATCGGAAGAGAGATGAAAAGACAGAAGGTCATCCAGAGAGAGGAGAGAACAGAAATGCATCCAGAAAGAGGAGAAGACAGAAAGGCATCCAGAGAGAGGAAAGGACAGAATGGCATCCAGTGAGAGGAGAGAACAGAAGGGCATCCAAGGTCAGGGGAGAATAGAAGTGCATCCAGAGAGAGGAGAATACAGTAGAGCATCCGGAGAGAGGACAGAACAGATGGACATCAGGAGAGAGGAGAAGACAGAAGGACATCCAGAGAGAGGAAATGAAAAATAGGGAATCCAGAAAGAGGAGAGAACAGAAGTGCATCCAGAGAGAGGAGAAGACAGAAGGCCATCCAGAGAAAGGAGAGGAAAGAACAGCATCCAGAAAGAGGGGAGACAGAAGGGTATCCAGAGAAGAGAGAAAAAAGGGCATCCAGAGAGAGGAGAGCCTAGAAGGGCATTGAGAGAAGAGGAGAAGACAGAAGGGCATCTGGAGAGAAGAGTGTACTGAAGGGCATCCCAAAAGAGGAGTGAACAGAAGGTCATCAAGAGAGAGGTGAGAATAGAAGGTATCCAGAGAAAGGAGAAGACAGAGGACATCCAGAAAGAAGAGAATATAGAAGAACATCGGGAGATAGGAGAAGACAGAAGGGCATCCTGAGAGAGCAGAGAACAGAAGGGTATCGACATAAAATAGTACAGAAGGCCATACAGAGAGAGGAGAAGATAGAAGGGTATCTAGATAGAGGAGAGAACAGAAGGTCATCCAGAAAGAGAAGAGAACAGAAGGGGATCCAGAGAGGGAAAAGACAGAATCGAATCCAGAAAGAGGAGAGAACAGAAGGGCATTCGGAGAGAGGAGAGCACAGAAGGGCATCGTGAAAGAGGAAAAGACAGAAGGTCATCCATAGAAAGGAGATGACAGTAGGGCATTCAGAGAGAGGAAAAGAAAAATAAGGAATGCAGAGAGTGGAAAGAACAGAAGTGCATCCTGAGAGAAGAGACTACAGAGGTGTATGCAGAAAGAGGAGAGAACAGAAGGGCATCAAGAGAGAGGAGAAGAGAGAAGGGAATCCAGAGAGAGGAGAGGATAGAAGGACATCCTGAGAGAAGAGGGAACAGTAGGGAATCAAGAGAAAGGAGAAGAGAGAAAGACATCCATAAAAAAAGTGAATAGAACAGCATTCAGAGAGAGGAGAAGACAGAAGGGAATCCAAAGAGAGGAGAGAATAGAAAGACATCCAGAGAAAGGAGAGACCAGAAGGGCATCCAGGGAGAGGAGAAGACAGAAGGGCAACCAGAGAGAGGAGAGAACAGAAGGGCATCCAGAAAGAGGAGAAAACAGAAGGTCATCAAGAGAGAGGAGATGACAGAAGGGAATCCAGAGAGAAGAGAGAACTGAAGGGCATCCAGAGAGAGGAGAGAACAGAAGGTCATCAAGAGAGAGGAGAAGACAGAAGGGAATCCAGAGAGAGGAGAGTACAGAAGGGCATCGGGAGATAGGAGAAGACAGAAGATCATCCAGAGAGAAGAGAGAACAGAAGGGCATCCACATAAAATAGTACAGAAGGCCATAAAGAGAGAGGAGAAGACAGAAGGTAATCCAGAGAGAGGAGAGAAGAAAGGGCATCCAGAGAGAGGAGAGACCAGAAGGGCATAGAGAGAGAGAGAAGAGAGAAGGGCATCCGGAGAGAGGAGAGAACAGAAAGGCATCCAGAATAAGGAGAGAACAGAACTTCATCAAGAGAGAGGAGAAGACAGAAGGGAATCCAGAGAGAAGAGAGAACAGAAGGGCATCCCGAGAGAGGATAGAGTAGAAGGGTATCCAGAGAGAGAAGAGGACAAAATGGCATCCAGTGAGAGGAGAGAAAAGAAGGTCATCCAACGTTAGGTGCGAATAGAAGGGCATCCAGAAAGAGGAGAAGACAGTAGGGCATCCGGAGAGAGGAGAGAACAGATGGGCATCAGGAGAGAGGAGAAGACAGACGGGCATCCAGAAAGAGGAAAAAACAGAAGGGCATCAAGAGAAAAGTGAAAACAGAAGGGAATCCAGAGAAATTAGAGAATAGAAGGGCATCCAGAGAGAGGAGAAGACAGTAGGGCATCCTGAGAGAGGAGAGAACTGATGGGCCTCCAGAGAGAGGAGAAGACAGAAGGGCATCTGGAGAGAGGAGATGACAGAAGGGCATATAGAGAGAGGAAAAAATAGGCAATGCAGAAAGAGCAGAGAACAGATGTGCATCCAGAGAGAGGAGAAGACAGAAGGGTATCCAGAGAGAGGAGCGGATAGAACGGCATCCAGAGAGAGGAGAAGACAGAAGGGAATACAGAGAGAGGAGAAAACAGAAGGGCATCCAGAGAGAGGAGAGCCCAGAAAGCCATACAGAAGGAAAAGAAGACAGAAGGGCATCCAAAGAGAGGAGAGAACAAAGGGGCATCCAGAGAGAGGAAAAGAAAAATAGGGAATCCAGAAAGAGGAGAGAACAGAAGTGCACCCAGAGAGAGGAGAAGACAGAAAGGCATCCAGAGAGTGGAGAAGACAGAAGGGCATCCAGAGAGGAGTGAAAAAAAGAGCATCCTGAGAGAGGAGAGCCTAGAAGGGCATTGAGAGAGAGAGGAGAAGACAGAAGGGCAACCAGAGAGAGGAGAGAACAGAAGGGCATCCAGAAAGAGGAAAGAACAGAAGGTCATCAATAGAGAGGAGGGAGTAGAAGGGCATCCAGAGAGAGGAGAGACCAGAAGGGCTTCCATGGAGAGGAGAAGACAGAAGGGCATCCAGAGAGAGGAGAGAACAGAAGGGTATCCAGAAAGAGGAGAAAACAGAAGGGCATCAAGAGAGAGGAGAAGACAGAAGTGAATCCAGAGAGATTAGAGAATAGAAGGGCATCCAGAGAGAGGAGAAGACAGTAGGGCCTCCGGAGAGAGGAGAGAACAGATGGGCATCCAGGGACAGGAGAAGACAGAAAGGCATCTGGAGATAGGAGATGACAGAAGGGCATCCAGACAGAGGAAAAGAAAAATTAGGGAATCCAGAAAGAGGAGAGAACAGAAGTGCATCCAGAGAGAGGAGAGGACAGAAGGGTATCCAGAGAGAGGAGAGGATAGAATGGCATCCAGAGTGAGGAGAAGACAGAAGGGAATCCAGAGAGAGGAGAGAAAAAAGGGCATCCAGAAAAAGGAAAGAAGATAAGGTAATCAAGGGAGAGGAGAAGACAGAAGGAAAAACAGAGAGAAGAGAGAACAGAAGTGAATCCAGAGAGAGGAGAGAACAGAAGGGCATCCAGAGAGAGGAGAGAGTAGAAGGGCATCAATAGAGAGGAGAAGACAATAGGGCGTTCGTAGAGAGGAGAGAACAGAAGGGCATCCAGAGAGAGGAGAGTGTAGATGGGCATCCATAGAGAGGAGAAAACCGAAGGGCATTTGGAGAGAGGAGAGAACAGAAGGGCTTCCAGGGAGAGGAGAGAGCAGAAGGGCATTCAGAGAGAGGAGAAGACAGTAGGGCATCCAGAAAGAGGAGAAGACAGAAGGGCATCGGGAGATAGGAGAAGACAGAAGGGCATCCAGAGAGACAAGAGCAAAAAAAGGCATCCACATAAAATAGTACAGAAGATTATACAGAAAGAGGAGAAGACAGAATGGCATCTATGTAGAAGAGAGAACAGAAGGGCAAGCAGAAAGAGGAGAGAACAGAAGGGCATCCATTAAAGGAGAAGACAGAAGCGAATCCAGAGAGAGGAGAGAACAGAAGGGCATCCAGAGAGAGAAGAGAACAGATGGGCATCGGGAGAGAGGAGAATACAGAAGGTCATGCCGAGAGTGGAGACCACAGAAGGGCATCCAGAGAGAGGAAAAGAAAAACAGGGAATCCAGAAAGAGGAGAGAACAGAAGTGCATCCAGAGGGAGGAGAAGACAGAAAGGCATCCACAGAGAGGAGAGGATAGAACAGCATTCAGAGAGAGGAGAAGACAGAAGGGAATCCAGAGAGAGGAGAGAACAGAAGGGCATCCAGAGAGAGGAGAGCCAAGAAGGCCATACAGAGGGAAGAGAAGACAGAAGGGCATCCAAAGAGAAGAGAGATCAGAGGGGCATCCAGAGAGAGGAAAAGAAAAATAGGGAATCCAGAAAGAACAGAGAACAGAAGTGCATCCAGAGAAAGTAGAAGACAGAAGGGCATCCAGAGAGAGGAGAGGGTAGAACAGCATCCAGAGAGCGGAGAAGACAGAAGGGAATCCAGAGAGAGGAGAGAGCAGAAGGGCATCCAGAGAGAGGAGAGCCAAGAAGGCCATATAGAGAGAAGAGAAGACAGAAGGGCATTCCAGGGAGAGGAAAGAACAGTAGGGAATCCAGAAAAAGTAGAGAACAGAAGTGCATCCAGAGAGAGGAGAGAACTTAAGGGCATCCAGAGAGAGGAAAAGAACAATAGGGAATCCAGAAAGAGGAGAGAACAGAAGTGCAATCAGAGAGAGGAGAAGACAGAAGGGCATCCAGAGAGAGGAGAGCCCAGAAGGCCGTACAGAGAGAAGAGAAGACAGAAGGGCATCCAGAGAGAGAAGAGAACAGAAGGGCATCTTCTCTCTAGATGCCCTTCTGTCTTCTCGTCTCTCTGGATGTCTTCCTGCTCTCTCCTCTCTCTGCATGCCCTTCTTTCCTCTCCTCTCTCTGGATGCCTTTCTGTCTTCTTCTCTCTCCCTATGCCATTCTGTTTTCTCGTCTCTCCAGCTTCCCTTCTGCCTTCTCCTCTCTCTGGATGTCCTTCCGGTCTCTCCTCTCTCTGGATGCTCTTCTGTTCTCTCCTCTCTCTGGATGCCCTTCTGTCTTCTCTTCTTTCTGGATGCCCTTTTGTTCTCTTCTCTCTCCAGATGCCCTACTGTCTTCTCCTCTCTCGGGATGCCCTTCTGCTCTCTCCTCTCAGTGGATGTCATTCTTTTCTCTCCTCTCTCTACATGTCCTTCTGTCCTCTATTCTCTCTGGATTCCTCTCTGTTCTCTCATCTCTCTGGATGCCCTTCTGTGGTCTCCTGTCTCTGTATGTCCTTCTGTCCTCTACTTTCTCTGGATGCCCTTCTGTATTCTCCTCTCTCTATGCCCTTCTCTTCTCTCGTCTCTCCCGATGCCCTTCTATCTTCTCCTCTCTCTGGATGCCCGACAATTTTCTCCTCACTCTGGATACCCTTCTGTCTTCTCCTCTCTATGGATTCCCTTCTGCTCTCTTTCTCTCCCTAAATTCCCTTCTGTTCTCTCCTATATCTGGATTTCCTTCTGTCTTCTCTTATCTATGGATGCCCTTCTCTTCTGCCCTTTTTCTTGATGCCCCTCTCTCCTCTTCTCACTCTGGATGCCCTTATGTTCACTCCTCTCTCTAGATGCTCATCTGTTCTCTCCTCTATCTAGATGCCCTTGTGTCTTCTTCTCTCTCTGTATGGTCTTCTGTACTCTTTTATGTGGATGCCCTTCAGTCCTCTCCTCTCTCTGGATGCCCTTCTGTTCTCTGCTCTCTCTAGATGCCCTTCTGTCCTCTCATCTCTCTGAATGCACTTCTCTTCTCTCCCTGGATACCCTTTTGTCCGCTCCTCTCTCAGGGTGCCTGTCTGTCCTCTTTTCCATCTGGATGCCTTCTCTCTTCTCTTCTGGATGCCCTTCTGTTCTCTCCTCTCTCTGAAAGCCCTTCTATCTTATCTTCTCTCTGGATGTCCTTCAGTTCTCTCCTCACTCTGGATGTTTTTCTGTCCTCTCCTCTCTTTGGATGTCCTTCTTTTCTCTCCCCTCTCTAGATGCCCTTCTGTTCTCTCCTCTACCTAAATGCCCTTCTCTCTTCCTTCTTTGTATGGCATTCTATACTCTTTTCTGTGGGTGTCCTTCTGTCCTCTCTCTCTCTGCATGCCCTCCTGCTCTCTCTTTTCTCTGGCTGCCATTCTGTCCTCTCCTCTCTCTGGATGCCCTTCTGTCTTCTCCTATCACCCAATGCTCTTCTCTCTTTTCCTCTTTCTGGATGCACTTCTGTTCTCTGCTCTCTCTAGATGCCCTTCTGTCCTATCCTCTCCATGAATGCCCTTCTGTCCTCTCCTTTCTCATGATGCCTGTCTCTCCTCTTCTCCATCTAGATGCCTTCTCTCTTCTTCTTTTTCCTGATGCTCTCCTCTCTCGGGAAGCAATTCTGTCTTCTCCCCTCTCAGGATGCAATTCTGTTCTCTCCTCTCTCTGTAGGCCATTCTGTCCTCTCCTCTCTCTGAATGCCCTTCTGTCTTCTCCTATCTCCTGCTGCCTTTCTGTCTGCTTCTCTTTCTGGATACCCTTCTGCTATCTGCTCTCTCTACATGCCCTTCTGTCCTGTATTTTTTCTGGATGCTATTACATTCTCTCCTCTCTTTGGATGTCCTTCTGTCTTCTCCATTCTCTGAATAACATTCAATTCTCTACTCTCTCTCTGGATGCCCTTCTTTCTTCTCAACTCTCTGGATGACCTTCTGTTCTCTCCTCTCTGTGGATGCCTTTTGGTTTTCTCCTCTAACGATGCCCTTCTGTCCTCTCCTCTCTCTGGATGCCCTTCTGAACTCCTCTCTCCATGGATGCCTTTCTGATCTCTTTTCTCTCTGAATGCACTTCTGTTCTCTCCTCTCTCTAATTGCCTTTCTGTCTTCTCCTCCCTCTGGAAGGCTTTCTGTTCTCTCCTCTCTCTGGATTCCCTTCTGTCTTCTCTTCTCTCTGGATGAACTTCTATCCTCTTCTCTCTCTGGATGCCCTTCTGTCTTCTCCTCTCTCTGGATGCACTTCTGTTCTCTCCTCACTCTGGATTCCCTATTTTTTTTCTCCTCTCTCTGGATGCCCTTCTGTCATCTCCTCTCTCTGTATGACCTTCTGTCTTTCCTCTCCCCTGATGCCCATCTCTTCTCTCCTCTCTCCGAATGCCCTTCTGTTCTCTCCTTTCTCTGAATGTTCTTCTGTTCTCTCCTCTCTCTGAATTCGCTTCTGTCTTCTCTTTCTCTGTATGGCCTTCTGTACTATTTTATGTGGATGCCCTTCTTTCCTCTCCTCTCTCCGGATGTCCTTCTGTCTTCTATCTCCCATTGCCCTACTGTCTTCTCCTCTCTCTGTATGGCCTTCTGTACTATTTTATGTGGATGCCCATCTTTCTTCTCCAATCTCTGGATGCCCTTCTGCTCTGTCTTCTATCTGGAAGAAATTCTGTCCTCTCCTCTCTCTGGATGCCCTTCTGTCTTCTAATATCTCCCAATGCCCTTCTGTGTTCTCCTCTTTCTGGATGCCCTTCTGTACTCTGCTCTATCTAGATGCCCTTCTGTCCTCTCCTCTCTCTGGATAACCTTCTGTTCTCTCCTCGATCTGAATGCCCTTGTGACCTCTTCTCTCTGGATGCCCTTCTGTTCTCTCCTTTCTCTGGATGCCCGTCTGTCCTCTTCTCCATCTCGATTCCTTCTCTCTTCTCCTCTTTCTGGATGCCCTTCTTTTCTCCCCTCTCTCTGGAAGACCTCCTGTCTTCTCCCCTCTCTTTATGCCCTTCTATTCTCTCCTCTCTCTAGATGCCCTTCTGTCTTCTTTTCTCTTTATATGGCCTTCTTTACTCTATTCTGTGCATGCCCTTCTACCCTCTCCTCTCTCTGGATGCCATTCTTTTCTCTCTTCTCTCTGGAGGTCATTCTGTCTTCTCCTCCCTCTGGATGCCCTTCTGTATTCTCCTATTTCCTGATGACTTTCTGCCTTCTCCTTTTTCTGGATACCCTTTATTTTCTCTGCTCTCTCTACATGTCCTTCTGTGCTCTATTTTCTCTGGATGCTCTTATATTCTCTCCTCTCTCTGGATGTTCTTCTGTCTTCTCTGCTCTCTGGATGCCGTTCTGTTCTCCCCTTCCTGTGGATGTGTTTCTGTCTTCTCCTCTCTCTGCATGATCTTCTGTTCTCTCCTCTCTCTGGATGCCTTTCTGAACTTTCCTCTCCATGGATGCCCTTCTGTCTTCTCCTCTCTTTGAATGGATTTCTATTCTCTCCTCTCCCTGGATCCCTTTTGTCCTCTCCTCTCTTTTGATTCCCTTAAGTCTTCTCCTCTCTATGGATGCCCCTCTATTCTCTCCTCTCTCTTGATGCCCTACTGTTCTCTTCTCTTCCTGGATGCCCTTCTGTTCTCTGCTCATCTGGATGCCCTTCTGTCTTCTCTTTACTCCTGATGCCCTTCTGCTCTCTCCTCTGTCTGGATGCCCTTGTGTTCTCTCCTCTCTCTGGATGCCCTTCTGTCTTCTCCTCTCTATGGATGTCCTTCTGTTCTCTCCTCACTCCGTATGCCCTTCTGTCTTCTCCTATCTCTGGATTCTCTTCTGTCATCTCCTCTCTATGGATGCCCTTCTGTCTTCTCCTTTCTCTGGATGCCTTTTGATTTCTCCTTTCTCAAGATGCCCTTCTTCCCTCAACTCTCTCTGGATGCCCTTCTTTCTTCTGCTCCCGCTGGAAGCCCTTCTGTCATCTCCTCTCTATGGATGCCCTTCTGTGTTCTCCTCTGTCCTTATGCCCTTCTTTTCTCTCATCTCTCCGGCTTCCCTTCTGTCTTCTCCTCTCCCTGGATGCCCTTCTTCTCTCTCCTCTCTCTGGAAGCCCTTATGTTCAATCCTCTGCGGATGCCCTACTCTCTTCTTCTCTCTCTGGATGCCCTTCTGTTCTCTCCTCTCTCTGGATGCTCTTCTTTTCTCACCTCTCTCTGGATTCCCTTCTGTCTTCTCCTCTTCCTTGATGCCCTTCTGTTCTCTCTGCTTTCTGGATGCCTTTCTGTTCTATCCTCTCTCTGGATGCCCTTCCATCTTCTCCTCTCTCTGTATGCCCTTCTGCTCTCTCCTCTCTTTGGATGCCATTCTGTTCTCTGCTCTCTCAAGATGCCGTTCTGTCCTCTCCTCTCTCTGGATGCCCTTCTGTCTTCTCCTCTTTCTGGATGCACTTCTGTTCTCTCCTCTCTCTGGATGCACATCTGTTGTCTCCTCTCTCCCGATGCCCTACTGTTCTCTACTCTCTCTGAATGCTTCTCTGTTCTAACCTCTCTCTGTATTCACTCTGTCTTCTCCTTCTCTGGATGCCCTTTTGTTCTCTTCTCTCTGTGGATGTGTTTCTGTCTTCTCCTCTCTCCAGATGCATTTCTGTTCTCTCCTCTCTCTGGATGCCCTTCTGACCACTTCTTTCCATGGATGCCCTTCTCTCTTCTCCTCTCTCTTGATGGCTTTCTTTTCTTTCCTCTCTCTGGATCCCTTGTGTCCTCTACTCTCTCTGGATGCCCTTCTTCATTCTGCTCTCTCTGGATACCCTTCTGTACTCTCCTCTCTCTGGATGTCCTTCTGTTCTCTCCTCTCTCTGGATTCTTTTCTTGTCTTCTCCTCTCGCTGGACGCCCTTCTCTTTTCTCATCTTTCTAGATGCTCTTCTGTCCTATATTCTCTCTGGATGCCCCTCTGTTCTCTCGTTTCTCTGGATGTCTTTCTGTACTCTCCTCTCTCTGGATTCCCTTCTGTCTTCTGCTCCCTCTGGATGCCGTTCTGTCCTCTCCTCTCTCTGGATGCCCTTCTGTCTTCTCCTCTTTCTGGATGCACTTCTCTTCCCTCCTCTCTCTAGATGATATTCTGTACTCTAGTCTCTCTGGATGCCTCTCTGTTCTCTCATCTCTCTGGATGCCCTTCTGTGCTCTCCTCTCTCTGGATGCCCTTCTGTCCTCTTCTCACTCTGCATGCCCTTCTATCTTCTCTGCTCTCTGTATGCCCTTCAGTACTGCCCTCTCTGTGGATGTGTTTCCGTCTTCTCCTCTCTCGATGCCCTTCTCTTCTCTCCTCTCTCTGGATGCCCTTCTGACCCTCCCTCTCCATGGATGCCCTTCTGTCTTCTCCTCTCTCTGGATGGCTTTCTTTTCTCTCCTCTCTCTGGATCCCTTCTGTCCTCTCCTCTCTCTGGATGCCCTTCTGACCCTCCCTCTCCATGGATGCCCTTCTGTCTTCTCCTCTCTCTGGATGGCTTTCTTTTCTCTAATCTCTCTGGATCCCTTCTGTCCTCTCCTCTCTCTGGATGCCGTTCTTCAGTATCCTCTCACTGGATGCCCTTTTTTACTCACATCTCTCTGGTTGCCCATCTGTCCTCTCCTATCTCTGGATGCCCTTCTGTTCTCTCCTCTCTCTGGATTCCCTTTTTGTCTTCTCCTCTCGCTGGATGCCCTTCTCTTCTCTCCTCTCTCTAGATGCCATTCTGTCCTCTATTCTCTCTGGATGCCTCTCTGTTCTCTCATCTCTCTGGAGGCCCTTCTGTGCTCTCCTCTCTCTGGATTCCCTTTTTGTGTTCTCCTCTCTCTGGATGCCTTTTTGTCCTCTCCTCTCTATACATGCCCTTCTGTCCTATATCCTCTCTGGATGCCCTTATGTTCTATCCTATCTATGGATGTTCTTCTGTCTTCTCCGCTCTCTGGATATCGTTCTATTCTCTACTCTCCCTGGATGCCCTTCTGTCTTCTCTGCTCTCTGGATGCCCTTCTATTCTCCCCTCGCTGTGGATGTGTTTCTGTCTTCTCGTCTCTCGATGCCCTTCTCTTCTCTCCTCTCTCTGGATGCCCTTCTGACCTCTCCTTTCACTGGATGCCCTTCTGTCTTCTCCTCTCTCTGGATGGCTTTCTGTTCTCTCCTCTCAATGGATCCCTTTGGCCTCTCCTCTCTCTGGATGCCCTTCTTCAGTCTCCTCTCTCTGAATACCCTTCTTTCCTCACATCTCTCTGGATGCATTTCTGTCCTTTCCTCTCTCTGGATGCCCTTCTCTTCCCTCCTCTCTCTGGATTTCCTTCTGTACCCTATTTTCTCTGGATACCTCTCTGTTCTCTCATCTCTCTGGATGTCCATCTGTGCTCTTCTCTCTCTGGATGCCCTTCTGCTCTCTCCTCTCTCTGGATGCCCTAGCATTATCTCCTCACTCTAAATTCCCTTCTATCTTCTTTCTCTGAATGCCCGACACTTTTCTCCTCACTCTGGATATCCTTCTCTCTTCTCTTCTCTCTAGATGCCCTTCTGCTCTCTCCTCTCTCTGGATGCTCTTCTGTTCTCTCCTCTCTCTGGATTCCCTTCTGTCTTCTCTCATTGGATGCTGTTCTATCCTCTCCTCTCTCTGGATGCCCTTCTGTCTTCTCCTCTCTACAAATGCCCTTCTTTTCTCTTCTCTCTCTGGATTCGCTCTGTCTTCTCCTTCTCTGGATGCCCTTCTGTTCTCTCCTCTCTCTAGATGCCCTTCTGTTCTCTTCTCTCTCTGGATGGCCTTCTTTCCTCTCCTCTCTCTATATGGCCTTCTTTATTCTTTTCTGTGGATGCCCTTCTGACCTCTCCTCTCTCTGGATGCACTTCTTTTCTCTTTTCTCACTGGAGGCCATTCTGTCAACTCCTCTCTCTCTCTGGAAGCCCTTCTGTCTTCTCCTATCTCCTGATGCCCTTCTGTCTTCTCCTCTTTCTGGATACCTTTCAGTTCTCTACTCTCTCTCCATGCCCTTCTGTCCTCTATTCTCTCTGGATGCCCTTATGTTCTCTCCTATCTCCAAATGTCCTTCTGTCTTCTCCGCTCTCTGGATACCGTTTTGTTCTCTACTCTCCCTGAATGCACTTCTGTCTTCTCAGCGCTCTGAATGCCCTTCTCTTCTCCCCTCCCTGTAGATGTGTTTCTGTCTTCTCATCTCTCCGGATGCCCTTCTATTCTCTCCTCTCTCTCTGGATGCACTTCTGTCCTCTACTCTTTCTGGATTTTTTTTTTTTTGTCTTCTACTCTCACTGGATGCCCTTCTCTTTTCTCCTCTCTCTGGATGTCCTTCTGTCCTATATTCTCTCTGAATATCTCTCTGTTCTCTCGTTTCTCTGGATGTCCTTCTGTGCTCTCCTCTCTCTCGATGCCCTTCTGTCCTCTACTCTCTCTGGATTCCCTTCTGTATTCTCCTCCTTCTGGATGCCCTTCTGTCCTCTCCTTCCTCTGGGTTCCCTTCTGTCTTCTCCTGTCTTCCTATGCCCTTCTGTTTTCTAGTCTCTTCCGCTTCCCTACTGTCTTCTCCTCTCTCAGGATGCCCTTCTACACTCTCCTCTCTCTGGATGCCCTTCTGTTCTCTCCTCTCTCTGGATTCCCTTTTGTCTTCTCTTCTTTCTTTTTGCCCTTCTTTTCTCTCCACTTTCCGGATGCCCTTCTGTCCTGTCCACTCTCTGGATTTCCTTTTTGTCTTCTCCGCTCGCTGGATGCCTTTCTCTTCTCTGCTCTCTCTAGATGCCCTTCTGTCATCTATTTTCTCTGGATGCCTCTTGCTTCTCTCATCTCTCTGGATGCCCTTCTGTTCTCTCCTCTCTCTGGATTCCCTTTTGTCTTCTCTTCTTTCTTTTTGCCCTTCTTTTCTCTCCACTTTCTGGATGCCCTTCTGTCCTGTCCACTCTCTGGATTTCCTTTTTGTCTTCTCCGCTCGCTGGATGCCTTTCTCTTCTCTGCTCTCTCTAGATGCCCTTCTGTCATCTATTTTCTCTGGATGCCTCTTGCTTCTCTCATCTCTCTGGATGCTCTTCTGTGCTCTCCTCTCTGGATGCTCTTCTGTACTCTCCTCTCTCTGGATTCCCTTCTGTCTTCTCTGCTCTCTGGATGCCCTTCTATTTTCCTCTCGCTGTGGATGTGTCTCTGTCTTCTCGTCTCTCGATGCCCTTCTCTTCTCTCCTCACTCTGGATGACCTTCTGAACTCTCCTCTCAATGGATGCCCTTCTGTCTTCTCCTCTCTTGGATGGCTTTCTGTTCTCTCTTCTTAATGGATCCCTTTTGTCCTCTCCTCTCTCGGGATGCCCTTCTTCAGTCTCCTCTCTCTGGATTCCCTTCTTCAGTCTCCTCTCTCTGGATGCCCTTCTTTCCTCACATCTCTCTGGATGCCCTTCTGTCCTCTCCCCTCTCTGGATGCCCTTTTGTTCTCTCCTCTCACTACATTCCCTTCTGTCCTCTATTCTCTCTGGATCCCTCTCGGTTCTTTCATCTCTCTGGATGCCCATCTGTGGTCTTCTCTCTCTGGATTCCCTTCTGCTCTCTCCTCTCTCTGGATGCCCTACCGTTATTTCCTCACTCTAGATTCCCTTCTGTCTTCTTTTCTCTCTGAATGCCTGACTCTTTTCTCTTTACTCTCGATATCCTTCTGTCTTCTCTTCTCTCTAGATGCCCTTCTGTCTTCTCCTCTCTCTGGATGCTCTTCAGTTCTCTCCACTCTCTGGATTCCCTTTAGTCTTCTCCTCTCTCTGAATGCTGTTTAATTCGCTCCTCTCTCTGGATGCCCTTCTGTCTTCTCCTCTCTACAAATGCCCTTCTTTTCTCTTCTCTCTCTGGATTCGTTCTGTCTTCTCCTTCTCTGGATGCCCTTCTGTTCTCTAACCTCTCTAAATGCCCTTCTCTTCTCTCCTCTATCTAGATGCCCTTCTGTCTTCTCCTCTCTCTGTATGGACTTCTTTACTCTTTTCTGTGGATGAACTTCTGACCACTCCTCTTTCTGGATGCCCTTCTTTTCTCTTTTCTCACTGGAGGCCATTCTGTCAACTCCTATCCTCTGGAAGCCCTTCTGTCTTCTCCTATCACCTGCTGCCCTTCTGTCTTCTCCACTTTCTGGATACCTTTCTGTTCTGTACTCTCTCTACATGCCCTTCTGTCCTCTATTCTCTCTGGATGCCCTTATGTTCTCTCCTATCTCCGGATGTTCTTCTGTCTTCTCCGCTCTCTGGATACCATTTTATTCTCAACTCTCCCAGGATGCACTTCTGTCTTCTCTGTAATCTGGATGCCCTTCTCTTCTCCCCTTCCTGTAGATGTGTTTTTGTTTCTCCTCTCTCGGGATGCCCTTCTGTTCTCTCCTCTCTTTGGATGCCCTTCTGTCCTCTCCTCTCCTCTCCTCTCCATGGATGCCCTTCTGTCTCCTCCTCTCTCTGGATGGCTTTCTGTTCTCTCCTTTCTCTGAATCCCAACTGTCCTCTCCTCTCTATGGATGCTTTTCATCACACTCCTCTCTCTGGATGCCCTTCTGTCCTCTCCTCTCCATGGATGCCCTTCTGTCTCCTTTTCTCTCTGGATGGCTTTCTGTTCTCTCCTTTCTCTGGATCCCAACTCTCCTCTCCTCTCTATGGATGCTTTTCATCACATTCCTCTCTCTGGATGCCCTTCTGTTCTCTTTTCTCTCTGGATCCCTTCTGTCCTCTACTCTCTCTGGATGCCCTTCTTCAGTCTACTCTTTGTGGATGCCCTTCTTTCCTCACCTCTCTCTGGATGCCCTTCTGTCCTCTCCTCTTCCTTTATTGCCTTCTTTTCTCCTCTCTCTGTGGATGTGTTTCTGTCTTCTACTCTCTCGATGCTCTTCTTTTCTCTCCTAAATCTGGATGCCCTTCTGACCTCTCCTCTCTATGGATGCCCTTCTGTCTTCTCCTTTCTCTGGATGGCTTTCTGTTCTCTCCTCTCTCTGGATGCCCTTCTGTTCTCTCCTCTCTCCAATGTCCTTCTGTCTTATCCTCTCTCTGGATGCCCTTCTGTTCTCTCCTCTCTAAGGATGCCCTTCTTTCTTCAAGTCTCTCTGGATGCCCTTCTGTCCTCTCCTCTATCTGGATGCCCTTCTCTTCTCTCCTCTCTTTAGATGCCCTTCTGTCCTCTATTCTCTCTGGATGCATCTCTGTTCTCTCAACTCTCTGGGTGCCCTTCTGTACTCTCCTCTCTCTGGATGCTCTTCTGTCGTCTCCAATCTCTGGATGCCCTCCTGTCTTCTCCGCTCTCTGGATGCCCTTCTGTTCTCCCCTCTCTGTGGATGTGTTTCTGTTCTCTCCTCTCTCCAGATGCCCTTCTGTCTTCTCCTCCCTCTGGATGCCCTTCTGTCCTCTCCTATCTTTGGATGCCCTACTGTCTTCTCCTCTCTTCTTATGCTCTTCTGTTTTCTCATCTCTTTGGCTTCCCTCCTGTCTTCTCCTCTGTCTGGATGTAGTTCTGCTCTCTCCTCTCTCTGGATGCTTTTCTGTTCTCTCCTCTCTCCAGATGCCCTACTGTCTTCTCCACTTTCAGGATGCCATTCTGCTCTCTCTTCTCTCTGGATGCCCTTCTTTTTTCTCCTCTCTCTGGATTCCCTTCTGTCTTCTCCTCTCTCTGGATGCCCTTCTGCTCTGTACTCTCTCTGGATGCCCTTCTGTTCTCTCCTCTCTCTGGATTCCCTTCTGTCTTCTCCTCTCTCTGGATGCCCTTCTGTTTTCTCTTCTCTCTAGATGCCCTTCTGTTCATTTCTCTATGTAGATGCCCTTCTGTATTCTCCTCTCTCTGTATGGCATTTTTACTCTTTTCTCTGGATGCCCATCTGACCTCTTCTCTCTCTGGATGCCCTTCTTTTCTCTCTTCTTTCTGGAGGCCATTCTGTCAACTACTCTCTCTGGAAGCCCTTCAGTCTTCTCCTATCTCCCAATGCCCTTCTGTCTCATTCTATTTCTGGATACCCTTTTGTTCTCTACTCTCTCTACATTCCCTTCTGTCCTCTATCCTCTCTGGTTGCCCTTATGTTCTCTCCTATCTCTGGATATTCTTCTGTTTTCTCCACTCTCTGGATACCTATTTATTCTCTACTCTCCCTGATTTTCTTCTGTCTTTTCTGTTCTCTGGATGCCCTTCTGTTCTCCACTCTCTGTGGATGTGTTTCTGTCTTCTCCTCTCTCTGGATGCTCTTCTTTTCTATCCTCTCTGTGAATGCCCTTCTGTCT
>NW_023045212.1:0-42761 GCF_011762505.2 Arvicanthis niloticus | reverse complement strand
TTCTCCCTAATGAGAACGTAAGTCCCAGGACACCTACCTCAATTTTGTCAGAGGCTGGATGCTGGTTGAGGACAAGCTGGTCACTTCTTGTTTAAGCTTGTTGAGTTCCTTTTCTTTGACCTCCAGTTGACTCATACGTATCTGTGAAAGGAAAAGACCAAATCCTTACAGCAAGTCACAGTTAGATTTCTGTTACACCACTGAAGGTGGCCACATACAAAACTGCATTTTGGGAACAACGGATGCTGAGGACTCATGCCACATAGTCCTCAAGAACCATAGCCACTCGGAAACCAAGGTTAGTAAGGGGCTGAGACAAGACTGGGAGTATGACCCGACCCAGACCATGCAGGTAATTAATAGCATTGCCACGAATACATGTTTGAACATCCATAACTCCAAATGCTTGGGACATAAGTGTTTCAAAGAATTTGAATATATATAGAGAGATTTTGGAGACAGGACCTGAGCCTAAAGATAAAACTCATTTTTTGTTTTCTACCAATAGCCTGAAGGTAATTTTATATAGCATGTTGGGGGCTCCTGGATTTTGACTGCCACCTGTCACCTGAAGTTGGGGTGTGAATATTACTACTTACAGCATCATGGTGCACTCAAAAAGTTTCAGAGAGAGCATTCTGGATTTCGGATTTACAAATTACAGGTACTCAATACATAACACGTTTTGATTCCACATTTCAGGTTTTGGTCCACTGTTGTACAGCCCCATCCACTCTAGGGTTTGCTGGATAGACTAATCTCCACACTACCCCTGAATCACACTGTCTCAGTGGGTATTAAATGATGAACTTGGGTGTGAGGTGATGTTAGCCAGCCATGGCACATCCCCATAGTCCCATCTACTTGGTGATTGAGTTCCAAAATGTAGTAAGCCTTTCTGACCAACAGAGGAATCCCTACTTCTTAAAAATAAAAGGGGGAGAGACTGGAGAGATGCCTAGTGATCAAGAACACTGACTGCTCTTCCAGGAGACCTGGGTTTGATTCCCTGTGCCCACTCGGCAGCTAACAAGGTCCAGTTCCTGGGAATCTGATGCCCTCTTTTGGCAACTGTGGGTACTGCATGCACATGGTACATAGATACACATGCAGGCAAAACACCCAAACACATAAAATAAAACTAAATAAATCTTCATCCCTGAACAGTGTACCCACTTACAAGGTGGCTGATCAAATTATTTAAACCCGCCCTCCACACACCCCCACTCCCACCCCCACACACAAGGTTAGGGCATCTTACAGAGAAGGCCTCCTGCTTCTGAGCGATGTTTGTGTTCTTGTCGCTCCAGTCATACAGCAGCTCCTCCTCCTCGCAGTCATTGATCCACATGATCTCGCGAGAAGTGGCCTGGATGATATTCTGCAGCTGGCGCAGGTGGTCCATCTCTCGAAGGAGGCTTTCTGGCAGACAAGGTTGAGCAGCATTAGGATAACGACAGTATAATGACACAGCATTCTCTGCAGATCATTTGAGGCTAGGAAAAAAAAAAAAACCTCTTCACCTGCTGCATTCACCTGGTATAGGAGAGAGGCCCTGTTCAAATTGGGGATGCCTGTGGGACATGGCTATCTCAGATTCGATCATTCAAACAGCCATTCTCAGCTTTTCTCCAGTGCTGGGGAAACTCAGGGCCTCCCTCATGCTGGAGAACCACTCTGCTTTTGAGCTATATCTCCAGCCTCTGGAGAGTCTTGACTCAGACAATGATTTGAAGCCAGCCAGATGGCCCATGTAAAACATTTTCTGGACAAGCCTGACGACCTGAGTTCAATTTCCAGTACCCATGCAGAGAACCGACTCTACAAAGTTGTCTTCTGACCACCACATCCACTATAACCTATGCATCCTTACATCTATACACACATGTACACACAACTGTAATAAATTTAAAAAATTAAAAGATAATGATTTTTGGGTTATATAGTTTTAGATAATTAGAGGGGGAACTAGACTCCTAGATAAATCAAGTTTTCTCTCTTAGGTAAGTCAGCCTTTGCCCCACAAATGTAAAGTTCCAGTCTTATGCCCATCCCAACAGAAGAGCATCGTGTTACCAGGAGCACACTATCAACACTGCAGCTAGCACAGGAAATATGGCAGCTAGCATAGAGAAATTATGGGAAAAATGAACAAATAAGACCAGACTAGAAGTGAAATCTCTGTCCTGGAGATCACACAACGACAGAGCATTTGTCAACTGACACAGCATTTGTCAGAGATGATGACAGATTCGTAAAAAATATTCGAGGAAAACATTTGTTTGTGTTTATGCTTGTTCGAAAGGGCTGCAATTTCACTTTAGGAGCATCTAACAAGAGTCATTGATGTGAAATTTTAACTCGAAACCAGAACAGTGCTAGGCGCTGCCTTCAGAGAACGAAACAAAGCAACCTTTGAAACTTCATTTCTAAAACAAAATCAGCAGCAACAACAAAATCATAATCTATGTACACAGAGACCAGTGTATATGCAGGCTCTTTGCTGAACTCTTAGCCAGTGTATGGTCCCCTCAGAGACGTTTACCACTTGAGGAACTGAACTGAATTAACAGAGGCTAAAGGAGCTTACCAGCAGGTTTTCATATTCCTCCTCCAACTGGTAGATTGCTGACTTCTCACGCTGGAAGATCAGAAAACACAGGGAATTTTTTAGTTTCCTTCATTGGTCTATAGAAAGTGTAGCCCCTCTACATCTCCTTCTAAGGTGCTGGCCTCTGCTCTCTCAGTAAAAAGAAGCAATTGCTCTATTAAGTCTTTTGTCCACCATGACCTTTCCCAGGATAGTCTCTCTAGCCACTCGTCCCTTCTCCACAAGGTAAATACTCTGTCACTTAAAACTTGCTGAAGGAAATACAATTTCAGATTCTCTAGATCTTAGAGACATGAAGGAGAAAGCTGACAGACTCAAGTGGACAAGCATAATTTTAATTATTATGAAGAGGCAGGGCCAAGTAAAAATGAAAACTTTGGTCTTAGGATCACATTTAGTGATTTCACATACGGAGCTGGGGTGGAGAACATGCACTGAGATCAGACTACCAACTTGTGCCTTCATTCTCCACTCTCCCAAAGTCTGACTTTTTTTTCCAGCACAGGAGGGGTATATGAGACACAACTTCCACCTAGGAGTGGACTCACCAACTTACAGCAATGTAAGCTACATGCTAATCTCATTTTCTTCTGGTAGGTGATGCTCTGCTTTCTTCCTACCACCTCTGTAAATACTTACTTATAAACCATAAGCTCGTGATATCCTACGTGAGCTTAACATTTGGCTCAACTCCTTCTCCAGGTCCATACATTTCTTTCCACTTCCCTTTTAGACAATGGAGTTTGGGGGTTGGTTTGTTGTTTAGTTTCTAGTCTCTTGAAAAGATAATAATTGTCTTCTGTTTCAGACAAATTTGCCTAAATGATACACCTTCTATACTCCATGATGAACGTGAGAAGTACCAGATCTGCTTTGATCTTGTCCAGCTGCCAGCGGTAGTCCCCGATGGCGTTTGTGGATGCTCCGGTGACTGTTGATATGCTGTTCCACTGCGCCAGAGTCCACACCCCAGGCCATCAGGTCCATTTCTGCCTGCAGAGGGAGAGAGGGGGAGCACACCCTTCATTGTCCCTCCTCTGAACAGACTCCTTTCTAGAGCATCAGGGTTTGAGAGAGAGCTCGTACACAGCTCTGCTCCAGATAAAACTCAAATGCACAGCCACACAGGAAGCTAAGGCGGGGGAAGATCACTTGTGCTCAAACTAGCCTAAGTACACAGCAAGGCCCTGTCTCGATTTAAAAAAAACAAACTATATAAACAATATATCTGAAGCCAAAATAAATTTTAAAGGGTTGAGATTACCAAATAGCTAATGAGATTCACCAAATACATCCTCAGTTAGTTTGGTTCCAGCCCAAGATGGACTGAGGAAAAAATTCAGTCATGGGTACTTTACTTTGCCATCTAGATCATTCTTCTGACAAAAGAGAATCTACATATGAGATGCAGGTGTGGGGGCGGAGCTGGCGAAATGGCTCAGCCAGTAAAAGGGACCATTACCCAAGAGTAATGACTGGATTCTGCTTCCCAGAACCCACAGGAGACAGACAAAGAACTGACACCCAAAGCTTGTCCTCTGACCCTGAACCCATGCCCTGCATTCACACACAATAATAATGTTCACATTTTTTTTAAAAAAAGGATAAATAAAAAAATAGAAAGTGAATTTTCATGATTAGATACTAGTCATATGAATATACTAATAGACGTTTCTTTTTTTGTTTTGTTTCTTTTGAGACAGGGTTTCTCTGTGTAGTCCTGGCTATCCTGGAACTCGCTCTGTAGACCAGGCTGGTCTCGAACTCAGAATCTGCCTGCCTCTGCCTCCCAAGAGCTGGGATTAAAGGCATGTACCACCATCACCTGGCTTCTTTATTAATTTTTAAATGCATGTTAGAAGTCATTAAAGACACAGCCATGCACTGCCTCTCAAATGAAATCCCTAACCTATGGAAGTTGTCATTATTTATTTCTTTAAAATATCTTTTGTTTGTTATTGCTATATGGGGGATTAAACCTACAACCTCATGAAAGCTAAGCAAGTGCCCTACCATTCAGTTACATATCCAGGCCTAAGTTATGTTGATGAATGTATATATAGTTAACTGTTGGTTCAGAAATTCAGCATTTGAAACTTCCCTTTCAAACCGTAAAAACTCTCTATGGTCCATTTCAAAGGGAAGATACTATGCAAACTCAAGATCCTTCATTCTGGTTAATGTTGGTAACAATGCTAGGATTATGGTTTGCCATTCGCTTTGAAATGTGAAATCCGACTAGATTTATCACGTGAGTCTGAAATTTAAGAATGTTTCACAGTGAGAATCAAATATATTGTTTCCTTCTCTGGAACATTTCACTCTGGTCAAGTCCACCTTCTCTTCCTTCTTTTGCATGAGCACATGTAAATTTCTAAATCACAGGTGTCATCTCTCTGACATGCCAAGGGCAAACATCCATACCGGACTGGCAGCAAGAACAGAACACAATTGTCCTAAAGCCACACCCATGTTCTAGTGCCCTTGCAAGGCTTCCGACAGGAGCCATTTCGAAGTCAGAGAACTGAAGGTTAGCAGGACTTTGGCCTTGTCCAGACACTGCCAGTGTTTGAAAACAAAAACAGCAGGTGCTACCCTGGGAAAGTAGAGATGACCCAGGGTGCTCAGAGCTCATTACCTGCCAGGTGTACAGTGTCTGGCTCGCCCATCAGCAGAAGAGCAGACCAGGAAACAAAGCAGAAGCCTGGCAGGGAGATGTGGGCCTGCCTCCTGAACACGCTGCTGGAGAAAAGGCTCTCTTATCAGCACAGGCCTCGGCTGGGTCTCCTGGGAGTGAGTGAAGAATGCCCGCTATGGTGGGGGAAGGTGGGGGAAGAAGGAAACGGCCACACAGAATCCCAAGGCAAAGCTCCAGCAGGACTCACACAGCTTTTAGTTTGCTGAGAACTCTACGAAGCACCTGACAGTATCTAGAGCTTATCGATGGGTGTCAGAAATGACGGACCAGTACAGCCGTGTGAAAATACCATTTCCTGAATTTAAACACGTAGAGATTTTCCTGCCAAATCTTCTTTGCTTTAGTGTGTGTGTGTGTGTGTGTGTGTGTGTGTGTGTGTGTGTGTGATCGTTGTTTGTCCATTTGTTGGTGTTGGAGACAAAGCTCCCCTATGTAGCCCAGGCTGAGATTATAGGCATGTACCACCACACCCAGCTCTACAAAGCATCCTTACAGTGTTACACCCATGCAATACAGAAAATGACTAATTCTGAGCTGTCACTTAACTGTCACACTGACTTAGACGACATCAGGGGATATGACTCCCATAATTACTTTGGTTCAAAGTTTATCTTGTCTCCCAACAAGGATCCTTGAAGATTATAGTCCAAGCCCCAATTAACTCAAATCATCCTCTGGCCTAGAGTGTCACTCTCTGAACAAGACTTTATTAATGCTCTCATGGGCGATCATTTGGCATGCGGGGTGTTTCTCGTCTTCAGTAGTATTCATCTTCATAACTATGGACCATAATTTTTGAGCCTCAATTTCTAGCATGGTGTCAATATTGATGAACCCTCAAGTACTGTGTGTTCAGAGGTAGAGGCCAGGGCCTCAGCACCTCAAAGTCATTCCAAGCTATATAGCTCATTCATGGCAACCTGGGCTCTATGAGACCCTGTCTCAAAAATTAAGAAATTTTCAAAGATTTTAGGGTATTTGGAGACATGCAAACAAGTTTATAGTTAAGTTTCTGAGATCACCGTTGACTTTGTGCCCGCGATCTACTCCACCTTCCGTAATAGTTTATGGTCTTTATAGTAAGTGTGTGTGTGTGTGTGTGTGTTGGGGGGGTAGGGCATAGTAAAATACACTACAATCTCAGTATCTTGAAGTATCAGACAGGAGGATCACAAGTTCAAGGCTGCCTGAGCTACAAAGCAAGACCCTGTCTCCAAAAAAAAAGCCAAAACAAACAACAAACAAACAAAACCAAATAGATCTGGAGAGATTTCTCACTGGTTAAGAACCCTAACTATTCTTTTAGAGGACCTGGGTTTGATTCCCAGCACGCACATGGTAGCTCTCAACCATCTAGCTCTGGGGATTCAATGCCCTCTGCTGTGCACTGCATGCATGTGGTGCACAGATATATATAGAGACAAAACACCACACACACACACACACACGTACATACACACACAAATGAAAACAAAACAAATAAACAAAAAGTAAGCAAAGATTAACTGAATGTGTTTGTGAATGAATGATTAGTCGCTGAAGGAATTGCTACATGAGAATGCACACCAAACCTTTAAAGACTGCGTGTAAGGGGCCTTTCCCTGTGGTTTTAGATATTCCAGAGGCTGAGCTGGAGAATGCCTTGAGTCTGCATGTTCGAGACTAGCCATGGCAACACGGTTCAACCCAGACTCAAAGAAAAGAGTGGGGACGTGTACAGTACTAAAATGGCCTGAGAAATTCTAGAACCACTAAAAATCAGTCCAGCAATTAATCAAGTTCTTTCGGCATCACATGACAATCTCCCCACAAATGTACCATTTTCATACAGCCACTTCATACAGATGAGGACGGCTCATCAGAAGGTTTTCATTATAATATTCCCATCTACATGATTATGGCATTTGTTTCTCAGGCCACCTGTTCATTATCGGGCTTAATTACAGCATAAAACAACAAAACAGTAATTAGCATTGAAAAATACTTTGTAGGGACTCCAGTTGCAGGGAAAGGGATCAGCACATACTTCTTGGGCCATTATTTGACTCCACACCCACACAAGTGACGTGAGACTGGCACAGCTGGATAACCGAACTTCAAAAAAGCCTCCACGGAGCCCAAACCAGAAGACCCAGCGTCAGTGCCCAACACCTCCCATGTGATATGATTTTATAATTTTTTTTTAATTTCAACTTTCTCTCTTGTGTTATGATTTCAAATGAGCCATAGAAGGAGTTCTCTCTTTTCAGCCTATCTGGGAGACAGATGAGGTCAGTTGCAATAACCCCATGATTTAGCAGGTTGCTGCCCCTGGAGGGCTGGGGCTGACTGTGCCACCACCCAGACTACCTAGTTAGGAGTCTAAGAACTTACCCTCTGCTGCCTCATCCAGCCCAGACACTCGCTCGTGAGACGTTGTTGGTGAACTCATCCCACAGAGCCGCTCTGGCAAGTGTATCCTCCACCTCCCTTGGAGCTGGCCCTTCGGACTCGAGGAACACTGATGGCCTTGTAAAGGGCTCGCATTTGTTCCTGGAGCTGAAGCAGTCTGAAAGGAAAGAAACCAGTGCCGTTGTCAGGAGAAAACAGCCTATGGAAACCCATCCCGAGCAAATGCCCGCTTCTCTGGGTTTCTTTTGGGTCAGTCTACAGCCTAATGATGTTGCATTGGAAGATTTCTTTTCCTCTTCCCATGACTTCCAGCTTGACCACATGGGAGTATAAATGCTGAAAAGCCACTCACAACCCTAAACACCATAAAAAGTGTCATTGCCTTTGCCTAACATGGCAGCCACTCAGTTTCTCTTGAGGTCCATCCTGGGAATTTATCTTTCTAGCACCCTGGGCCTTAGTGGCATGAGAGCAAATTTAGACCACACATTTCTGCTGTGAAGTGGTCACTTTTAACTCCAAGGGTCTCACTTGATTAAATAAGCTGACACTAGCCTCTTGAAAAGACAGATACATGGGCTGGAGAGATAGCTCAATGGTTAAGAGCACTGACTGCTCTCCCAGAGGTCCTGAGTTCAATTCCCAGCAACCATATGTAGCTCACAACCATCTATAACAAGATCTTATGCCCTCTTCTGGTGTGTCTGAAGACAGCTACAGTGTACTCATATACATAAAATAAATAAATAAACCTTTAAAAAAAAGCAAAAGAAAAGGCAGATGCTGTACCAGAGGCCTGTGCTGCTGCCTCAATGGAGGGCTGGCTCATGGACCATTCAATTCTTTAAATCATCCTAGAGGTTTTACAGGATTTTTACAGTATTGGGGACTTGGGGACTGAGCCCAAGGCTTCCTTCGAGCCAGGCAAGAACTCTACACATCCTTTGTCCTTCTTAATCATCAAAAACTATGCAATTAATTAATTTTGAGGTAAGATCTCACTAAATTATCCAGGCAGGCCTTGAATTTTTTGATTCTCCTTCCTCAACTTCCCAAACACCCAGGATCACAGGCTCTGCTGCCATTTCCAGGAAGAGCTAGAATTTTTTTGAATGGTTTTTTTTTTTTTTTTTTTTTTTTTTGCAGGTCTCTTTCATTCTTAGAGCATCTCTGGGTGGGGGCTGGGAGGTCCCCGAAAGATGAAGTTTGCAGTTTTATATTTAAATTGGATACAGCTGCAAAATCCCAAGTGAGGGAATTGTTCTTGGTAATATGTGTGCTTCCTCTGGAAAAAGCCTGAAGTTGCCCACTGTGGGTCCCCCATCGGTGCTCTGCAGGCCATACCTTTTCTGATATGCATCACAGGGCTGGCCCATCTGTCTCATCTCCCGGATCAAGCCATCTATGATCTCCATCTGATCGTTGGCTTGTGTGAAACAGTCATCCAGCTCTCTGTTCCAGGCCAGCTGTATTCCTTCTCCGAATTTCAGTCCTAGCAGGAAGAGTTTGCATGAAAATACACAAGACCGTAAGAAAAAAAAAATACCATGGGCATCGGTGAAAGCAAAGCTTCTGCTGTAACGTGGTGGGTAGCGGAAGCCCCCCCCCCCAAATCAAACAGCTCACTTCGAACTGTACTGAGCACATGGTGGTAAACACCTGTAACCCCACACCTTTGCAGAGACTCTGTCTTAAAAGGAAACAAATATAAACAAACAAAACAACAACAAAAAACAAACAAACAAACCAAAACAGGGTCAGTGAAATGGCCACCAAGCCTGGTGATCAGAGTTCAATGTCCAGGGCCCACATGTTGGAAGGAGACAACAACTCCTGAAAATTGTTCTTTGATCTCCAGATGCATTCTGTGACAGTCACTCACTCATAATACACCAAGCATGCATGTGTGCATATAAATAGATACATAATTTAAAATATTTTAACTGCTTTTTTTACACAGTGGTGTGTGTGTGTGTGTGTGTGTGTGTGTAGGAACATAACTTTTTCAGTTCTTAAAGAAAGCAAAATGACACATTGCAGTTATGTCAGATGTCACCATTGGAGGGGGCTCAGGGACAGGTCTATGAGACGGAGCTATACAGTTTTATGTCTCTCCTTCACACTGACATTGTTCCTCAACAGAAAGCTGCTCTGCTGCTCCAGTGCCCTTCAGCATTTACCCTCCCTTGTCCACTTGCTGCTCTCTCTCCCTTGGCCACAGCCAAGTCACACAGACATGTTAACAGACATGACACCACTTCCCCGGCACACACCTCAGTACTTAACGCACGCACATCGATAGAAATAAACTGGGAGCATTGGACTCACAGTCACTGTAAACTACACCCCATCATTCTCTGGTCGGCTTTAGGAATCCCAGAGCCACTGTAAGCCCTACAAGCACTTAAAAGGACTCAGGGCCAGAGAGATTGCTGATGGTTAACTGAACACACTGCTTTTCTGAAAGACTCAGGGTGGTTCCCAGCACCCACAGAGCTGCCCACCAGCACCTGGAATTCCAAAGGATCTGACACCCGCTTCTGCCCTCAGGAGGTACAGGCATGTGGAGCACAAACATACATGCAGGTAAAACACCCAGACACAGAAAATAAAAATTAAAAGAATCTCTTAAAAAGTGAGAACTACACTGAGCAGTGGTGGCGCACGCCTTTAATCCCAGCACATGGGAGTCAGAGGCAGGCAGATTTCTGAGTTGGAGACCAGCCTGGTCTACAGAGTGAGTTCCAGGACAGCCAGGGCTACACAGAGAAACTCTGTTTCGGGGGTGGGGGTGGGGGGTGGGGGGAATCGAGAACTTGCTGGGTGTGGTGAGGCACACCTTTAATGCCAGCTCTCAAGAAGCAGAGGCAGGTGAATCTCTGTGAGTTCAGGGCCAGCCTGGTCTACAGAGTGAGTCCTAGGACAGCCAAGGCTATTACACAGAGAAACTGTCTCAAAAAACCAAGAGAGTAAGGCAGGGAGAACTTTAATAGGTGACTAATCAATCCATGTGATTAGTGGATGAATAGGTTATCTTCAGAGTGGGTCTGTTCTAAAAGCCAACTTGGCTAGAGTGTTGCCTGCTCTTTGTCTGTTGCCATGTGATGCCTTCTGCTACCTGGGACTCTGCCAAGAAGAAGGTCATTGCCAGATGCTGCCTTACAGATTGGGCCAGAACCATGAGCCAAAACAAACCTCTCTTCTTTGTAGTTTCCCTAGTCTGTGGCATTGTTACTAGCAACAGAAAATAGATCAACATGATATCCCTGTCTCGACTGCTTTAAAGGACCATCGCTAGATACTAACGATGTGAGAGGCCCAACCACACTCAGGCTGTGATGAGGGCGTGAACTCCCAGAAACCAGCGTGGGCAAGGACCAGACTGGAGACGTGAAGGGAGCTTACCGGCTGCGCAATCAGCTCCGCCCGCATCAGACAGTCTGAGCAGTTTTGCAGAAGTTCTTGGATGGTGTTCTGGTTCTGATGCCTGGACATGGTGCCGGTTTGACTGTAGAGAGAAAGAAACCCAGACATGGGATGACTTTTATCAATTTAAAAGTAATTTCAAACTTTCACAGAGGCTGCAAAAATGGCAGAAAGGTGGTCCTGTGAACTCAGACACCACAGTCGTTCACATGGTGATGTCACCCCAGTAAGTATGTGTGGGATATATCACCTTTTCCTGACCCATTTGACAAGGACAGTGACCTTTCACAACAAAATACTTCAGTAAATATTTCCTGAGAATGAAGACAACAATATAACCATAGGACAATTGTCCACATCAGAGAAGTTAAAATGAATACATACTATTTTCTAATCTATAAAACATTTTGTTTGTTTGTATGAAACAGGGTTTCTCTGTGTATCCCTGGCTCTGTAAACCAGGCTGGCCTCAAACTCACAGACTTCCTTGTCTCTGCCTCCCATGCTCAAAATTTGGCACACTACCAAAATCTCATAGAATTAACCCCAAAATGTCCTTCAAAGCAATGTTCCCTCAGGTCCACATGGCCAGTGACGGCAGCTGGTGATCTCATCTGGCCTGTCTGTCACTTCTCCTCCCTCCCTCCCAACAGCCAAGTCCCCAGCACATGTCCTTCTATGGCAAGCACGGAGTGCAGAGACGTCACTAGCAAAGCCAGCCACAGGAGACAAGAGCAAAGCTAGTTCTACAAAAAGCATTTTCCACAGTTGCATCAAGAGGCGGTAAGAGCAAGAATCTCAGTATGAGGGAAAAGATGGAGCAGCGCTTGAGCAGAAGTTTCTTCCCACAACGAAGCTTGTTCTGTGTTCTTAATTTGATGGTTATAAATCAAGCTGCAGCCCTGCCTATTGCAGCTTGGTTTAATAGAGATATAAAACACATCAATTTACATTTAATATGTACGGGAATATACTGCACATGCTGAGTGAACTTGTGGGTAGAGAGCTAGCTTAGTGGATAAGAGCACACACCAGTCTCACAGAGGACCCAGATTTGGTTCCCAACACCCACTCTGGGCAGCTCACATGTGAAGTGTCTGTAACTCCAATTCCAGGGAATGAGACTGCCTCTTCTGGCAACCAAGGACACCTAAATATGCGTGCACATACTTTAAACATCCTTAGAGGGCTTTAGAGGCACCCGGTCCTTTAACCAGCTCCAATATGCATCGTCGACTATCAGTTTGATGTCACTCTAGCAAAATGAACTGTGTGTGTCCTTTTATGTCTTATTTTAAAGGTTTACTTAGTTTTAACCTATGTGTATGAGTGTGTGTGGCTGTACCCTTGAGTGTAGCTGGCTGAGGAGGCAAGAGGACATCTGATCCCCTGGAGCTGGTCTTATAGGTGGTTCTGTGCTGCCCAACACTGTGCTGGGGACTGACCTTCTGTCCTCTGAGAGACCAGTTAGTGTTCTTAACAGTTGAGCCATCTCTGCACCCCACCCTGTATGTTTTAAAGAAAGACTCTTCTGTTAAAGGAAAGGGGATGTTGAACTAGAGATACAGTTCAATGGTGTAGCACTAGCCTGGCATGTGCCCTGGGTTACAAGCTAAACACTGGGGGGGTGAGGGGGGGGAGCTAAGAAAACAATAGCTATAACATACCTGCATGGGGAGCCCCACATGAATGTGGGAACGTCTCCCACAGTGCCTGACTACATTATTACCACACCACACGAAAGCATCTTCTTTCTTTTTTTTTTTTTTCCTGCCACTTATTTGGGGTTCCTCCCTGCAAGGAAGGCTCCCAACAAGCCAGCACTAGCTGGATGTGGGTGAGGATCCCAGCCTTCCCTGGGAAACCACTCCCAAATGACGGCACTGGCTCCGTGAGGCAGGCCCAGGCAGCACACTTGCCTGAGCGTCCACCTGTCAAAACCTGGGCAGCTTCTCAGACTCCTGCAGCCTGAGTACACGCAGTCTCGCTTCCGCTCAGCATTACACAGGGAATCTGGCGTGATGCCCACCCCGCTGGGACACAGACAAGACTACCTACGTCTGTTGTCCTAACTTGTACAGGATTCCAGCGGCCTTAGAACACTTTCCCAGTGTACTCGCCAGAAAGTGGCAGGAAGCCACCGTAAGAAACAAAGAGAAAGATGGAGAGACACAGGAAACTTAGCAAGAGTTCTAGGGTAAATAAGAAATCGTGAAGGTCTTTTGGGAGGCTGAGGTGGGAAGGTGGCTTGAGTCAGGAGTTCAAAACCAAGCTGGGCAACAGTGAGATCCTACATAAATTAAAGAAGGGAGGAAGACAGAAAGAGAGAAAGTCTTGTATAATTACAATTCTTCCTTTGGTTTATTTTTTCCATCTTTTACTCTTTTGGTTATTTGAAACAAAATTTCACTACATAGCCTTCATAGTCTCACTCACTATCTAGTGAAAGAATAAATTGTAAAAATGAAATTTTAGGTCTCAAAATAGGTTTCTTAGGTTCAGAGTTTCAATTTACATAGGTTTCTTAGGTTCAGAGTTTCAATTTACACTCAAGTGTTAGCTGCCCTGGGGTGCATTCCAAGGGCTTAAATAAACATTTCAAAGGCACAAAAGACCCAAGATAGAGGCAATAAAATACCTGAGTAAACGGAAGTCACTTGAAAGGAATTCTCCCAGGAGCAAGATACAGATGTAAATTAGGATAATTGGGATGGGGGCTAGATGGAAACCAGGCTGGGAAGAAGATGTTTGATATATCCAATCATATGTAACCGCGCCAAACTTTCCCGCTCTCCCCAACCCCTACCTATAAATATCCCAAGTTTCCTGGGCTTGGTCGGAATCTCTATCTCTTGCGTGAGATATATTCTGGCCCGAGGGCCCTCGTCATTAAACCTCCTCTGCAGTTGCATCAAGAAGTTTCTCGTGTGTCCTTGGGTTCGTGCAGGTCCGGACTTGGGTGAGAGTCCCCTTTTGGGTCTTACATTTTGGTTCCCTGACCGGGAAACGCGCGACCACCCTAGACACACGACGACCCCTTGGAGGTAGGTTTGTGTGAGTGGTGTGTGTGAGAGTGCGGCGCCGCTGTCCTTGTCTCTTTGTTTTGGTTTCTTCTGCTGTCTTTGTTTCTGTGTTTTGATATCGGTTTCTTTGGTGAGGGGAACCTTCCCCATCGGAGACTGAGTGCAGCTGTCATTGTGGACCGTGAGGGCCCAATGACTGTGGATGGACAGACGTGTTGAAACCCACAGGCTGCAGCCGGGAAGGACGCTTCACGGGTGGTTAGGGAGTCAGAGTGGTCTGGCTGCCCTTGGGGAAAGGCGGTATCCTTTCCCATCTGGGTTAGGGAGTCAGGGAGGTCTGACTACCCTGTTTTGGAACAGGAGATGAGTGCTCCTGCTAGGGGGAAGATGTGGAATCCTTCCCGTCAGAGGTCGCGTTTGGCTGGTTCTATGAGACCAAACTCGGGCAAGTGTGTCTGACTGTGTTAGTTCTGTGTGTTTATATTTTGTGTACAGTCTTTCTGGAACCCCTCCCTGCCGCTACTATGTGGCAGAGTACCTGAGCCAGGCTCCACAACCACTGGCTGCCCTGGCCCCCTAGGTGGTCCCCTCTTCGCCAGCGCTCGAGCCGCCCTGGTACTGGAAGCCAGAGTACATGCAGGTCTCCCGCCCACCGCAGTTTAAAAGGCGGGAGATGAGTTCCCAGCCTCCCGCCCGTGATGAATTAAGTACGAGCGGGAAGCGAGAGGCGGGTGGCGAACACATCCTGGCGGGCGGCTAGCGAGAGATAAGGGCTTTAGTGAGTGCGCGCGACATCCTGAGAACTACGTTTCCCAACAGGCCTTGCAGCTTTGACAATTATATCCAAGATGGCAGCCGGCCTGAGAACTACGTTTCCCAACAGGCATGCGGTTTCCAGACACCGCTGCGATTGTTGACAATTCTGTGCCTCTGATATAGTGATAGGGGCAGTCTATTGTGTTGTCTTTCCTTGTCTTTTCTTGATAAACTTCGTTCTGTGTTATTTGTTTTACATGTTCTTGGACTCTGACTGACAATTGACGTTCCTTTTCTTTCTTCTGGACTGATACTGTGTTAACATCCTGAGTTTTAAAAGCAGAAGCAATGAGACAGGCAAGTCCTGTTCCATAGCTTGTGGCCAAGAGAAAGCTCTGTTCCTCTGGAGGAAGAGACAGAGTGTGTCAGGTGCCTGATTTAGTGTGATGAACTACTAAAACTGCTTACTTAATTTAATTTAAAACTTACTTGTGAGACAGTCTCAATTTACACAAGAAAAACTGATAATTCGCCCTGCTGTGTGGCCAGGAGAAGGACACTAACAGAAAGAACCTTGAAGAGAACAGACTGTTTCATAAGCGGCTCTTAGAAGGGGGCCAGCAGTAGTTTTTTTGACTTCTATAATAAGAGAGTTGATAGTGGGTTTTCCTAGTTTAATAAATAAAAGAGCACTTTTTTTTTCCTTTAGTTACAGCTAAAAAGTTACAGGCTGTCCTGAGTCAGAATATATATATATGTAAGCTTCTATTTTGATAGACTTTCTAGCCATTGCTGTCTGAGATAATTTCATTATTTATATGAGACTTCCATTAAGATTTGGTTCAAAGGTGAAAATTCAGACAAGAAGAAGTGGTGAGGACTTGTGCTCTTTATGTTAGATATAAAATGTTTACTTTGTTGTTGTTCTGTTGTATATCACTTCTACCAAAGTTTCTATTTTGTTAAAAGTTAAATTCAAATAAGTGTCAAATGTAACTCAAGTTGCCTTTTAAAAATTGTTAATAACTATTAATTATTATAATTGTTAATAACTTAATTGTTAATTAAGGTGTGAACCTTCAACACCTTAATAATCCTTGCTGTGAAATGCTACAGATAAGGCTATTCATTCTGATTTGGTTTCTTTCTTAGAGCTTCAGAGGTGAGCTCACATTACACTTGTGGACAAGGTACTGTTTGCAGAATGAATTAGGTTATGGTCTCTAGTGTGATATAAACAACAGTCATGCAGCCTCACAGATACACTAGTCTGTACAGAGTTCTAAGAGACTATTTACTGCTTTACAGGTGATCAAAAACAATAAATAAGATAAAAGCCTCTCTTCCAGGTGTTCAGAGGTCTCTATAAATTGACTAAGTTTAAAAGCTATCCTTTGTGCTTCCCACAATTATAGTTAACTCAGTCATTCTGGATTTCTGACGGGATTGGAAACTTATAGCTATTTACCTTGAGAAAAAAAGAAAAAAGATTTAAATAGATGGTCGGCAGCTGACATTCATCCTAAAGCCAGGTTCAGAACTAAATGTTTTAGTCAAGATAGATGACAGAGGTGCTAGTTAGTCAAAAAAAAAAAAAAAAAAAAAAAAAAAAAAATAGACTGGGTAGTAAGACTATCTTATACTTCACTGATAAAATTGACATAATTATGCTCTAATTATATTTTGAAAAGAAAAAGTTTCATTTTAAAAGCCTTGCTTTCACAAGACCTTTGCAGGTTCTGGTCTTCAGAAGTAAAGAGCAGGCGGGGACACCGGAGAAAAAATGTTCCTTCAGACATAGAGACATTGGGGACCCCGTCAATTGATCAGGCTGTGGTCAGCAGCAGGTCAATTTGGAGCAGATGTGACTGAGACCTTCATGTGACAGAAGGTAAGGGACACCCAAAGGCCCACGCCAGATCCCGCTGATAGATCTTGAGAGAGAGGGTTACATGAGACCCCACTAAGTTTGATCAGGAAGCAGAGATCAGATAAGTTACCCACAGTCTTTCTAGACTAGCTCATAGAGACATTCTGTCAGTGTAGACAAGGCTTCAGAGGCTAGAGAGACTACAGGATAAGTCATTGAAAGATTTAAGAAATATACTACATATTAAAATTATTGATGGTAATAGCAAGTGGGAGAAGATTTAAAAGAAAGGAATAAAGAGAGGAATAGAGAAGGTTTAGTGTAAGTCTAGAAGAAAAGAGTAGAGAAGAAGAATAGAGATAAGTTGCTGTGAGTTCAGAGGTATAGAGAGGAATAGAGAGAGGTGAAGAAAGAGAAAGGTGACAGGAAAGAAATTTACAGAAAGCAGAAAAAAAAAAGGGACTCCAATCAAAGAGAGATAAAACTCTTTGAAAAAGACCAGTGTGTGCATTGCAAGTAAAGGAGCCAGCTTCAGGGTCCAAGAGGGCCCTAACAAATAGAAGCCAGGGCCAGAAAATCCCAGGCCTCGAAAAACACCCACCCCAAGTGGTGAAGATAATAGCTCTGTGTGAAGACGGCTATTGAGATAGATGGGGCCACCCAACTTTTGATAGACACGGGGGCTTCCTCCAGGCCAATGGGTCAAAACGTATTCATGGACTACCCGAAAATGGTGGACTAAGAGATGGGCTGGGTATCCCATTCATTTATGGTCATCCTAGGCTGCTCCTATCCCCTGTCTGGTTGAGGGGATACCCCCTAGGATGGACATCCAGATACAACACTTCCTGGGCTGCAACTAGCTGACAAGAATTCAACGGATAGAAGACTGACTTCAGCCAGGAGCCGAGATAACCTGCTTTACAGACGGGAGCAGTTTTCTCCATGCTGGTCAGAGACAAGCCAACTTACTGTGTTACTGTGGTGGACAAATGTCATCTGGGCTGACTCTCCACCCCTGGCCTCGTCGGTACAGAGAGCAACCTTGGAACTTGTGGGGCTGACGAGAAAACCAACATCTACATGGACAACAGTTGTGCTTTTGCCACAGCCCATGTCTGCAGGACTATATACCAAGAGAGAAAACCCTGATGAAGCCAGCAACTGTGAGTACTCATTGCCCAGGACACCAAAAGGGAAGAGATTCAGTGGCCTGAGGCAATAACTGGACAAATCAAGTGTCTTGATATGAGAGCCTGTTCCAGTTGTGGGCCTAAGAGATAGCCTCACTTAAAACACAGAATAAGAGAAAGAACTCAGATTGCTAGCCATCCTGCCAGATACTATCTAGAGAAAAATATAAAATGGTGCACACAAGAAGGGAGAACTATACTCCCCAGAAAACAAAAGATTTACCAGGTTAAATACACAGATAGACTCTTAAGATAAGAGTACAACCAAGCAGCCAAGAGATTTAAAAACATATAATAGACCTCAGGTTTTGGGCCAGGGAAATGATAAGACAGTGTAGGATATGCCAACAAGTAAAGGCTTATGAGACTTAGAGTAAATAAGAAAAAGAGTTAAAAGGGAACAGCCTAGAATAAAAGTTGTCCCGAGGTTTTCAAACATCTGAGATAATTAGATCAGATAATAGCCTTGCCTTTGTTTGTAAGATAAGTCAGAAATTGTCAGAAATATTAGAGACTAATTAGAAGCTCCACTGTTTATACTGTCTCCAGAGCTTAGGACAGGTAGAGAGAATAAACAGAACCCTAAAAAACTAAATTACCCCTGAGAACTGGCGCTGGCTAGAGTGTCCCTTTCCTTGTCCCTATTCCAAACCCAGAATGTCCCTCTTCTGTGAGAGATGATTTTTCAGGCTACTAAGAAACTATTCCTGATGCTGTCGAACATAACTCGTGCCGACACCTGCGTTTGATGCCAACTGGAGAGAACAGCTGGACACCTGAACAACCTCCTCAGGCTCAAGATCACCTGCCGTTCTACAAGGCCAAGGACCAGCAGGCCTTGACTCCTGAGATATGCCCATCCTGGAGACACAGGGATAGAGATTGCCCAATTGTCAGAGATAAGAGACATTTGAATCTAAACTGTGTCCCAGACACAGCCTTAAAGAGTGGGACTTAAGCTACATATGTACATCCTCGAGATGAAAAAAAGCCAACAGGCCCATTAGTGTGTGTATGTGTATATGTATATGTATGTGTATATGTATATGTAGAGAGAGAGAGAGAGACAGCTACTTTACCTAAGTACATACTAGAGACCATCCAGGGCGTGAGAAAAAGATAGTTAAAGATTCAATGACAAAGATATAATTAGATGCTTAGACAACAATATCGCTCTTTACACCCAGATGATGATTCATAATTCCAAGATTGGAATTTGACCATGAGAGAAAAGGAGGAAATGAAAGAATAAATTGTAAAAATGAAATTTTAGGTCTCAAAATTAGGTTTCTTAGGTTCAGAGTTTCAATTTACATAGGTTTCTTAGGTTCAGAGTTTCAATTTACACTCAAGTGTTAGCTGCCCCTGGGGTGCATTCCAAGGGCTTAAATAAACATTTCAAAGGCACAAAAGACCCAAGATAGAGGCAATAAAATACCTGAGTAAACGGAAGTCACTTGAAAGGAATTCTCCCAGGAGCAAGATACAGATGTAAATTAGGATAATTGGGATGGGGGCTAGATGGAAACCAGGCTTGGGAACGGATGTTTGATATATCCAATCATATGTAACCGCGCCAAACTTTCCCGCTCTCCCCAACCCTACCTATAAATATCCCAAGTTTCCTGGGCTTGGGTCGGAATCTCTATCTCTTGCGTGAGATATATTCCGGCCCGAGGGCCCTCGTCATTAAACCTCCTCTGCAGTTGCATCAAGAAGGTTTCGTGTGTCCTTGGGTTCGTGCAGGTCCGGACTTGGGTGAGAGTCCCTTTTGGGGTCTTACACTAGCCTAGGCTGGCCTCACTGTCATAGCAATCCTCCTGCCTCGGCTTCCTTAAGTAGTAGGCTTCACAGCCAACTTGTTTTCTTCATTGAAAGGTGAGGATTTTTCTTCTGAAACACTGGGAAAGTTCTGTTCAGCAAGGTGACTCGGGGTGCTGTCCACACAGAATGCCAGCCAGTTCTAAGTACATGAATGAAGGAGTTCTCTCTCCACACAATAAAAGCCAGACTTTCTTAACTGACCTAACAAGGTGTGCCATGCTAAAAACTGAGCCGTAAGAAAGACAATTAAGGGCTACAGCGTATGGCATACATAAGAACGTTGCACCAGCTTGGCAACTTTCCTGTAAATCAAAATCTATTTCAGAATGAAGATGGATAAAACAGCAAGTTTGGCTGGTAAAGAATGCGCTTAACATGGGCAAGGCCATGGGTTCAATCCCCGGCATCCCACACTTACTCACACACACAGATGGATGCATACTACACACTCACACAGACACACTCACATACCACACTCACCACACACTCACATACCACATATACACACACTCACACACATATGCACACTCTCTCACACATACACCACACACACTCACATACCACATATACACACTCACACCACACACTCACGCACACTCACACCCCACACAGAGACCACCTATACCACAGAGGTGGGAAGTTCAAATTCATTTGTGAATAAATATATCCAAAGTGTCATACACATTTTAAGTCAATTTGCAAGTTGAAATTCCTTGAACAACAAAACCTAACTCTGGAGCCCCTGAAACCCACTACTACAGGATGCTACTGGACACTCATAAAAGAGCTGCCTCTGGGGAGGGGAAGCTGGAGCAGTCATACACTTGGTCAAGGCATTGAGGGCTGCCCCTCCCCCTTTGTTATGCCCCCCTAGTTTTGGAAAACAGTTCTATCACTAGAGATCTCATGAATTATACAGAAGACAAGACATCTTTTCCTCTTCCCCGCCCACACGTATCTGACTATTCTTTAAAAAGTAGACTCTTTGTGTTATTAATTCTAAAAAGACTCTTTAGCCTTTACTAAGGGCCTGGCATGTGCTCACCACCCATGCTTAATACCGTAACCCCGTGTTTTGCTTGCTTTTTAGTAGATGAAGAAGAGAGATACACAGAAATCAAGTTTCTTTAAGACTGGGGGAAAATGACTAAACTGAATAATGGAAGAGCCTCTGCCATGCCTACTTGTCTGATTTCCTATTTCACCTCCATCTGAGTGGCTGCGTGCTAAGACTCTCCACGGGATGAAGAAACCTCGAGGTGTATTGAAGTCTACGGGCTGCGTCACACTCTATAGCAGAGGCTAGCCTAGAACTCACTCTGTCACCAGGCTGACTTGAAACACGTATTCCTGCCTTGGCCTCCTGAGTGCTGGACCACAGCCACCAGGCCAGGGGTGGATCCTGTTTTACTATAGTATTAAAAATCTATTTTCTCAGTACTGAAAAGCTATTGCCTTTCCCTATTTGTGTGTGTGTGTGTGTGTGTGTGTGTGTGTGTGTGTGTGTGGTAATGCTTTAATTTATAAATTAGGCACAATAACAGACCAGAACTAATAAAATGGAACAAATATAACAATATAGTACAGTAAAGGGCATTTTAAAATTTCAGAATGTTTATTTCTAGATTTATCCAGCTTTGTTTTTGGTTTTGTTTTTGGGTTTGGGGGTGTTTTTTTGTTTGTTTGTTTGGTTGGTTGGTTGGGAGTTTTTTGGGGTTTGTTTGTTTGTTTGTTTGTTTGTTTTTTAGATAGGATCTTAATGTGTAGACCAGGCTGGCCTCCAACTATCAGAGCAATCCTCCTGACTCAGTCTTTTCAGTATTAAGATTACAAGAGTGACCCACTCCCCTTAGCCTATTTATTTATTTATTTATTTATCTTTGAGACAAGATCTCATGTTCTCAAGTTGGCTTCAAACTGGCTCAGTAGCTAAGGGTAACCTTGAATTCCTGATCCTGACTCTAGGGCCCCAGTGCTCGGGTCACAGGCCTGAGCCCCCACTCCTGCCTAATGTCCACTTGGTATTTTTGAACAATGGTTGACCAAAGGCAACTGAAAGAGCAGGAGAAACCATGGGTACCAGAGAGAGCTCTGTTCTCTCATCCTCAGCGCCTACTTATCCTGTCTTCACCTGTAAAAATCCCAATTCCAGCTGAGGTGCAATCAAGAAGCCCTTTGGAAAGAAACAGAGCGAGGTCAGAGGGAGAACTGGGTGCACACCGGCTCTATCCATCTCAAAGAACAAATTCTGGCCTGCTGAGGTTAGCAACAGGGGAAGGAAGCAGCCACCCTGGCATCGCAGCTGCACAGGGGTTTTATACATAGAACTAGCTGCACTGGATCAAGGAGAAGTGCAGGCAGAGAGGATTCTGATCCACTGGGTCAGACAGCCATCTTCATGACATGTGTGCAGATCCCTCATGAGCACTGGGGAGTGGCTTCAGGGAACACTCTCTCTCTCTCTCTCTCTCTCTCTCTCTCTCTCTCTCTCTCTCCTAGGAATCAAACCCTCCACTCACCAACTTGGGCTCAAGCTTACTCTGTAACCCAGGCTAGATCTTGCAGTTCTCCTCCCTCTGAGTGGTAGGATGACAAGGCTATGCACCACACCCAGTTTCTGTGGTGATGGGGATTTATCCAGGGCTCTGGTCTGGGCAAGCACTCTGACTGCTCAGCTTCATTCCTAACTCAGAGTGGGAGGTTTATAAACCACACTCAGATGTGAACCAGTGAGCATCTAGCATCTAAGGTTCCATTTAAAAATGTGTGTGATTCTACAGACAAGAGAACATAAAAGATGCTTTGGGGTGGGGGAGAAAAGCTCATTCGGGTTAAAAAATAAAGACTATTGATTTCTAAGCTAAAATGAATAGATTTTCCTGGGAAATTAAAGAGTTATCTTTGGAAGATCAACTCTTCTGACATTGTTTCATCCTCAAACTCAGACAAATGACTCATTCCGCACAGAACCTGCCTGCGCAAACATTTAAAAAAAAAAAAAAAATCATCCTAAAACTTGTTTAAACAAGAATGGCTCTAAGCGTTTGTAAAAGGATCCCTTCATCAGTGACTAAATGGAAAACATGTTCTGGAGTTAAATCCAAAAGCAGATCACACAACCGTCTTTGTGAACAGCATCTGGCTACATGTTACCTGGGCGTGTTCAAATAACATTCTTTTCTAAGAAAGAAAAAAAATACCCTAAAATTAGCTATCTTAAACAATTTTTTAACATCTGCTGCCAGAACAGACTTTGATGACAGATATGCAACATTATGAGGTAAAAATGCTTTGTTTTACAAAATACCTGCATAATAACATTTATTGTTCATTAGCCTCTCGTGCCGCCTTTCTGTATGTCTTTCTGTGTGTCTTGACATGGGTTACATCTTCCCTTTCTCTCTCTTTTCATTGCTCTCTCTTCTTCCTTTGTGCTCTTTGGAGTCATGTATGTGTGCCAGAAACGAAGGTATATGTCTCTCTCTGAATCCAGACTCATTGAATGAGCCCTTCCCCAAAACAAACCTCAGTAAATGTCTGTTGGAAATTATAAATACATATTGCTTTAATCTTAAAGCCTTATCAATTCTCTCTTTATAATTTTTAAAGTATTTTTTGTATATCATACATTATTAGGTTCTTTTTTTTTTAAGAATCATAAGTAAAACCAAAAAAAAAAAAAAAAAAAAAAAAGGAAGTCTAAGTTTACCTCATGTAAAGTTGACTCACTAAACACCCTAGCCATCAGGTGAGTTGCTAATGGCCCAAAGATGCCTCTTCCCCAGGGCTTATCTGCTCACTCTGCCCCCAACTTTCTCTTGGACTTATTTACACACAGGTATAGCTACTCCTACAACTTCTTCATCTTCCCCCTCCTACACGCACCTAACAACATACAGCTCTGTGCACTGCAGGTGCCCAGGGCCTGTCTGTTTGGCTCAGTAAATTGGAAGAGAAACAAAGGCAAACACATGACCATTTGATGACATTAAACTGGTCGCCCTGATTTCGGAGCTCAACCTACAAGTACACCCATCCCAGTCCCTGATCCCACCCAAATGGGTTGAATAAAGGTCTCTTCCCCTATAGATTTAGATGAACAGGTCTCCTCTGACCTTAAATTTTGTTCTAGTAGAAGAACTGTGGCTGGGTGTTGGTGCACACCCTTAATCCCAGAACTGGGGAGGCAAAGGCAGGCGGATCTCTGTGAGTTTGAGACCGGCCTGGTCTGGTCTACAGAGCTAGTTCCAGGACAACCAGAGCTACACAAAGAAACCCTGTCTTGAAAAGCAAGCAAACAAAAACATGGAGGCAGTATTCCATATGTTGGGTGGATGCTGCCAATGAAGGGACAAACCGGCCACACTGCCACAACCTTCACAGACACCCCAAGGCTGGCACAGTGGAGCTCACTCCCAGCTGTACAGTCTGTGACTTTAACCATACTGGAGTGACACTCAAGCTGTTTGCCTAACTGCTTGCATCTCCAACAGGTAGGAACACCCACCTGCAGGGGTGGGGTGAAGCTTCAGGGTGCAGTTAGGTCTACATACTGCTGAAGAAGTGAACCCCGGGGTTCTGTCAGTGGTGGCTGCTCCTGCAGTTAATTGTTCTGAAATTTCCTTTTTGTGTATTCTGTCTTTGCCTCAAGCTACCATTTTATGGACAGTGTGCAAAAAAAGTAGACACAGATATAAAGGGAATCAAGGAATACATACTAGTTTATGCTGCAGTGTAGCCATTAAAATAAATTTATATTTTAAAGGAAAAGGGGGGAAAGGAACAGACAGGGTTTAAAGTATGGGGTATTTTCAGGAGTTCTATAAGACTCAAAAGCACTCTTTCAGGCAATTAAGTGAGAATGGTCTATTTTAGCAGTATAAAAGAAGGAATAAGAAAACTCAGAGAAAGATGTCTTCCTTATTTGTTTTTATTGTTTAGTGGAAATGTCACCAAAATAACAAATTCAATGCCAAAACAAAGAACTCGGTTTTGAAATATTTTCCTATGCAAAAATTTACATTTGTTTTACTGTTCCTCAAAAAAAAAAAAAAAAAAAAATCATCTACACATTGTCCTGCCATCCCTGAAAACACGCTTTTCTTCTCCCCAGATGGCAAATGAAGTCGGATGTGCTATCTGTTTGTCAAAAAGCTTGTTTCCAAGCAAAACCTTCAACTGTTTGCTGCTGCTCTTCTCTAAAGGGCCCTCATCTGGATGACATGTAGTTCTGGTGCATGGTTACAAAGTATGTGAACCCCTCCAACCCGACCTGTCTTTGGTGGTGAGATATAAATTGTGGGTCTGAGCTAGCATTTTTTAGGATGTGGCTTCCAAGGATGGCTCATTGTCTTAGTGTCCTGGTCTTGGGAATCTTTGGGGCTGTGGCTTCAACCCCAGCACCAAAATTTCAGTTTTTAAGAGTCAGGGCCACTGGGGACCCAGTAGAATGGAGAAGGAGAAAGGCTGAACAGGGAGCAGAGCTCCCAGCTACTCCTACAGACTGAAACACTTCTAAAATCTTCTAGAAGTTTCTCATCTAGAAAGACTGGTTACCCAAGTCAAGCTGGACTCTCAAAGTCACACCCAAGTTCTCTTTGCTCCACCTTAAGAAGTCAGCACTGAGACATCAGAACATCAGCACATCTCTTCCCAGGGCATTTCAATTCTGAACTACAATGAAACCAAGCCCATGCATGGTTAGAAAAATAAACTACAGTCGAAAGCTATTTTGTCCTATTAAATAGCAATCAGACGGCATAATATAGAATCAACAATTAGTTTACGTAATACAGAATCATGTTGGGTGGGGTTTTCTAAGCACATGAAACTCTTCCTAAGAGTATTAACAAAATAAAGCAATGCATCAGGAAATACATATCTCACCGAATGCAGAATGAGGCTGCAACAGAATTACAAGGAAGAGTTATACTGGCTGAGAAAAGGTTTTCAAATAGAGAAGATGAGCTCAATGACAGCTTTTCTCAGACGGTGAGATAACCTGGATAATAAATTCCACCACTTGTTAGCTGTGAGACCTTAGCAAAGTGTTTTATTTTTGACTATTTTAACCTCAGTTTCTCATTTTTAAATTGGGATGTTGGTTGTGAGGAATGAGGTTGAGGTTACATGACTTTTTGTAATATCTGACTTATCACGAGTGTCTGGCAGGGGATGGGAACTATCATTAACCATGGATCTGATGTTTTATTAAGTATACAATTTACCTAGGTTTAATAACCATACCAGTGTTATCTTCTGTGTATTGAATTTGCCTAAATCTTATTTTGCCGATGTTTCAATACATATCCTGAGTTACCTATGCTCTGAGCTTTGAGTGTCCTCGAACTCTCTTAACATCTCACAGGCAGGTGCAGGCTGAAGCTGTCAGCACACCTGGGCAGCATACCAGGTGTTGGCTGAAGCTGTCAGTGCAGCTGGGCAGTGTCTACTTTCCCATCCCACTGCACCTGCCACGCCCAGACTTTCCCTTCATCCTCCTGGGGTGAAGCAATGGCCATCTCACCCAGATTTCTAGCAGGTAGTGCACAAGGCACGATCCTCCACAGAGCTGTCAGAGAGCCACCCTGCTGAGGCTCAGTGACCCTGGATGGAGGAGACTCTGGTGGCCATGAATGCCTGCCATGGATTCCTTCGCTAGCCAAGCCCCTCCACCAGGCTTTCCCAAGATCCTTCCTCCCTTTCTTACTGCTTTCCACTTTTCAATGGATGGTCACCAAGAAGCCCATTCTACAGACCTCTTGAATTTTCCCGTGTTCTTATACATCCTTGTATATCAGCTGAATTACTACACAAAGTAAACACCACTTTAAAAAAAAAAAAAAGTCTCACTAATGCCTCCATGACAGATGCTATCTCTACTTGTGAAAGCTTTGAAGCTATTTACCCACCGCCAACGTGTGTGTGTGTGTGTGTGTGTGTGTGTGTGTGTGTGTGTGTGTGTAAGCCAAGGCCGATAGCCAGGCAAGCACTACAGCACTAGGCTATACCTTCAATTCTACTCTTTTGTACCTTGTATTTGTGTGGTCTCAGAGTATACACTCCTCTCAGATTTTTTTTTTGTTCATCCACGTTAACTTTCCATAAACTCCATGTGTGTACACAGCAGATGCTCAGGAGATGCTTGCTAAGCCAATGAAAGGACATGGAATTTTACATAAATTAACAGGTAGCAACGGGTCTGTCGAGTCTAGAAGTGAATGCAGGGAGTGCTGGGTGAGGCTGAGTGGTCCTCAGGGCTCTATTCACTCTGAAGTTTAGAGTGATTTTAGTGCTCATTCTGATTTCTTTTATTGATTATTATTATTATTATTATTATTATTATTATTAATTTATTTTGTTTTGCTCTGCTGAGGATATAGCCTGCTAAGCACAGGCTCTTCTCTTGAGCATATTCTCAGTCCCTGTTTCGGATTTGGAATAATGGGATCTGGATAAGAAGAAGCCTTAACATTACAGCCACATATTTCTGAAGCTCAATGCCTACCACTTTGAATCCTTCTACAAAAATCTACACTTTGGTTGGCGGAAGAGCTGAGTGTGAGCTCTGGCTACTTTGGTGACAAAAAATAGTTTGGTGATTAGTATTTTATGTTAGCTACAAGAATAAGACTGCAGAAATTCTGCCTAACTGAAAAGGGTATTAATGTGATGTCTTATGCAAAGAAAAAGAAACTCTAAAGTTTCTTTTCAAGGTTCATGCCTTTTATATTACCAGGCATATAATCCTATTTCTTAAGTGGAGCACAAAGTTAAAGTGTCTACAGATCTCATCTAGTCTAAAATAAAGACAGACAGAGCAGGAGGTGCTGGGGAAGAGGGCGTTGCAGTGTACATGTGATCTCCAATGTTCTGAAAGTGGCCAAGAGTTAGTTGTGGAAAAGACACAGAGGAGACACACTTCACAGTGATTTCAACAGCAAAAAGTAAGATCTGAGTTCTCTACAAAGACTGGTTTACATAAAGAAGACTTACTCTTATTTCAAAAATTATTTCATTTGTATCAATTCAACCTACAGATTCAAATAAGTTAAAATTCAACTAGTAGTTTCTGTGCTGATTTTTGTAGAGAGAGTGAAAAAAAGCCATAAATATTATTTAACCATTCACTTAGCAGAGGTCCCCGGCTCTCTCCTACTTCTGCAAAATCTAAGCGATGAGAGATGAGCAAACAGCTCTCTCCACACAAAACTAAAATGTTACCAGAAAAACAGGTCCAGGTACATGGTCTGACTCTCCATGAACTGAAAATGCAGAACTCAGCATTCATGGGCTATTTTCTACTGAGCAGAGCTAGGACAGGTCCAACAGGCTGGGGGGAGGGGACTCTATCACCTGGGTCTCAAGAGAATGACAACCTCTGAGTCACTGGCCACCTCTGACACCCTGTAAGGCCACTGATGAACATCAATCCTTGGGGGTGGGTGGGGTGGGGGAATCTTTTCTCAAAGTGAGGTCATTTTCTACTTCTGTCTGTTTTGCCTTCCAGAAGATATAAGCTTGACAGGTTTATAAATAGACATTTTTGGAAATGGGGCATGAAGAAATATTGAAGGATGGAAAAAATCGTTTTTAAATCTAAATCAAATGTTTAAGGGAAGAATCCTACTAAGACATGTATCTTTACCCAGCTCTAATATCAATGACTAAATTAAAAATATTACTTCTCTATAAGATTATAAGAAACCAAGGAAGTGAATTAGCCAATTACTAGGCACCGGTGGTTGTCAATTTAAGAGGGCTAGGAGGTGTAGGTCAGGAGTAGAACACTTGTCTACTGTGTGTGAGGCCTTGGGTTTGAGTCCCAATAAAGCAAAAATAACAAAAGATAAGAAACCTGGGCTAGTAGAAGCAGGCTAAATAATAAGATTAATAATAACAATAACTTGGTTCATAACGTGTTGAACTACTAAATTCTAATATTCTTTCATATTCTTCCATATTCTGATCCCCAGACTTTAATTGTGTAATCCACACATTGAAAAGAATGGGCTACTGATTCCGGGAAGGCTAAGTCAGAAAACTAAATTTGAGATGTAGGTGGCTCGCCAAATTTTAAAATCTACTTTAAAACCAAGTTTTTAAACCTGGTGTTACCGGACACAATCGTTCTTCAAAATCCCCGGGCACGATTTGTTAAGAAAACAAAGATCTCTAATAATGAGAAAAGGTATCCTGACGCCCGAGAAATAAATAAATTTAAACAGAAATCAGGTTGCAACCGGAAGGTCTGTCGTTCTCTAAAACTGCTTGCAAAACAAAACTCCAAGGAGCCTTTAGGTTTCTCCTCCTCCGCCTGCGGCCACTGCGCTGCGAAGTATTAAGGTAGTGGGGCGGCCGCCTCCAGAGGCGCGACCAGGGTAGGGCTGGGAAGGGGCGGGTCGCAAAAGTCTCACGGCTCACGTGGGCTTGCAGAAAGCAGCTGTGGGGACTGTGTGAAAGGAAGCTCATTACCTTCTCCCACCCACCAGTGACTCCCTAGCTGTATTTACCCGACGATCCCGGGAAGAGGACCTAGCCCTTTGTGCCGTGGGTTCCTCTTCAGTGCTTTCTCCAGGGTCACCCTCTCAGGCAGAGCTTGAGCCCACTCTATACAGATCAAAGAGATGACTAATAAGGTGCCCTGAACCACCCTTAGTACAAAAGTCATCCAGGAGACTAGATTTTTTAAAGAGGTGCGATCCCGGTGACCAAGTGGCCAGAGTTGAGGAAAAGGGGGCGAACGGAACAGACCTGTCCTGGCCAAGCCATCCCTACATTTGAGTGACAGGGGAGTTTCAGGCCAGGTGGAGAGCGCAACTTCCATGCAAATACCCTCCGGTGGCCAAGTAACTTAAGGGCCTCCGCCGCCGTCGCCCTGGGGTGACCATGAGTTGCAAGTCCTGAGTCCCTCCAAAGCCACCGGGCAGCAAAGGGGACTCCACCCCTTCACAAGTTTTACTTTTCATTAGTTTGAAAGCCGGGCTTTGTGGCCGCAGCTCCCCCTTGCGTGACCTCCCACCTGCCGGCTGGAACAGAACAAAGGCAATCACAGCCAGGTCCACCTTTCAGGGGACAACCTGGGGTAGGGAAAGGGGGGCGACAAAGGAGAGACCTACGTCCCTGCCGTCCATTGCTCCCTTCCGCAGTGGAGGCAGAAAGAAGCCGCTTCTAGGATAGAAGCGAGGTGAGGACCGTGAGACCCTGCGCAGGCTCACGGTAGGACTGTTGCCCGGGTCCCCGCACACACCCACGCTCCCTGTTCTCAGTGGCAAGCACTGGGCGTAGGGACACCCGTTCCTGCACTTCCGTGACCCGGGGCAAAGCACTTTCCTCGGCCTAGACCCGGGTTTCCTGGTCGGCCCAGGAGGCGGGCCACTCCCTGGCCCAAGGTCCAGGACTGAGCTAGGTGGCGGCGGGCAGGTACCCACCAGTAGCCGTCGGAGTTCTGGTCGTTGACCGTGCAGCGCCGGGAGTAGTACATCCTGCTGGTGCCACCGCCGCCGCCGCGCCCCCGCCACCCCCGCCGCCGCCACCGCTGTAGGTCATCTCGTAGCGCAGGTCGGGACCGGACTCCGCGCGGGTCATGCGGCCCAGCGTGTTGATCCGCGGGTGGGAGCCGCCGTTGCAGCTCATGTCGGCGGTCACTCAAGAGAGCCGCTCAGCGCCGCGGCATACGCGAGGCGTCGCCTCGGAGCACGCGAGGGGCTCCCGGAGAGGAGCGCGGGACGCGGAGGACTGGCGAGGGCGCAGCGCTCCAGCAGGGCGGAGACGGGGACGGCGACTGACTGGGCGCGGGAGCCGGAGCGGAGCTGTGGCTCGGAGGGCAGCGAGGGCTCAGAGGAGCTGGGTCGCGCCTGGGTGTTGGTGTTGGTCGAGGCGGCTCGAGTCTCCTCCCCGCTGGCACCAGGCGCCCAGGCCACACCTGGCCAGCTTCTTCCCAGGGCGAGGTGCGGCCGCCTCGCCTCCCCCGCCCCTCCCCCCCTGTCACCGACGCCTGGGGCCGCCCTCCGCGACCTGCGGCTCCGCCCTGCGCCACCGAAGCCTGAGCAGAGGTGAGGGGCGGTGACTTGGTGACTCGATCCCCTCTGGGGCCCGCGACCCTGGGGGTCGGGGGGAGACTTGCTTCAGGCTCTAGGAGCCAAATTCGGCCACAGTGGCACACCTTTGGAGGATTTCCTAACGCCCCAAGGGAACGGAAATAAAGTGGACTGGGAGGGCCACTCCATAGGACGACTCTAGTGAAATATTGACTTTTTGCTTATCCCAGGAAACCACGCCAGCTTCTATTTGAATCGCCCCAGGAGTTCGATTTCTGTTGTGTAAAAACTAATTTTACAGGGAATCCCGAAAAAGGGCTTTTCCAGAAATAATTTGTCATGAGGATAAAGACATTTCCGCTGTTTTCCACCGGATGACACAACAATATAAATTACTATTTATTTTCCTTTTGCCTCCCGTTTCAACAAGAAGCTGTGAAGATTTAAAACATAGGACCCAACTTTTCAACCTGGTGTAGTCCTGTAATCCTGGCATTCCGAAAGCAGGACTTAGCTCAAGGCTAGTCTGGGCTTCGTAGCAGGACTTTGCCTGAAACAGAAACAAGAGGCGGCTTCGCATTTCTCTAAAAAGAATCATGAGCACGTTTGTCCCATGTAGACTCTTGAGCCCCTTTCTGTGCCCAAGAACCCTGGACAGATACCGTTCCAGATGAGTAAGATCCAGCCAGAACATTCCACCGATTTGTTCCAAAGCCACTCCCAGTTAGCGTTTGAGTGCTATTTACACCTAGTCTCCATAAACCGGCTTTAGAACCAGACCCCTGTACACCAGCCATTAAAAACTGTTTAGATAACTTGGGACAGTGTTAAATGCTCTCTAGTAAACACCATGTAAAGATCTTGGTAATGAATATTTCTCATCCTCCTAAATAATGTCTGTTAGCTTTCCTGTTTGTACAATGTATTTTTCAAATGTTTATGCGCTGGTTAAAGCAACCCCAAAAGTAAATGTTAAACTACATTGGCATGGTGTAAAGAAGAAGGGGGTTTTTCTAAATATGTGTCCTATCTAATTCTGCAATGACACTTCTAACTTTAGGACACAATTTTTGACAACAGATCTTGCTTGCACTTTTGCTTCCTGATTGCCCAGAGCAGACCAAATTAAACCCAAGGAGTCAAACGCACAGTGAGATAACAGCTTACCACTGTAAGCTCGCCCGCTAATGTCTACCACAGTTCGACTACCATCAATTTCCTCTCGTTTCTAATAACGAATTCACCTGGCCAGAAGCATGTAGACAGAAGTGCTTTGGTTAGAAATAGAATCCGTATCCACAAGTCAGCCTCCACACAAACAACCCACAGTATCCGGAAGATATTTGGAGCATCAATAAATAATGCACGGAATTTGATTCGGAATATTTTCCCTCTTATGCATCTTGCTTGTCCAGCAAGAAACTATAACACATCATATGGAAAGGCCTGTATCAGACTGTGCAGAAGACAATGACTAACACATAGCCACTGTCCTCATAAACGCTATCGTAGAACCTCAATCTCAACCATTCGGAGATCATTTCTCCATTACTGAAAAGGACGCACAGTCGACCTGCTAATTCACCTTAAATACAACCCATTTGTCTATGAAACACTGGACAGCAAGAAAGGCAACCCTCCACCAAAGATAGCTAGCACATCTGAGTGCTCACATTGGCTAGTCAGGCAGGAGCTGGGCTGCTGGCACTTCCCCTCCCCAGACTAACAGCTGGTCAATCTATTTACAAAGCAAGGAATGAAAGGTATGAAAAATACAGCCCACCAGATGTAGATCTGTGGCCACCATTGCTTCCTGACTTACCTCACTGCATCTTGCTCTCCTTCCCAAGAATACTGGTGGCTCTAAAGCTAACCAAACATGCCTGTCTGGGAAGACGGTGATTTCATTTATCTTTCTCTAAGACGAGCCAGGAAGATAAAAGGATAAAATAAGTAGCTTGATATGCTAGGGAGGTGGACTCCAGACACACACACACAACATTAGCTGTCTGGACTGTTTCAGGTCGTGCTAAAGGACAAACATAAAAGACTGTCGTTATAATGATGTTATAATTGACTCAGGCGAGAGCTCAGAAAATGGAATATCTGCCTTACCAACCTTCTATAGTAAGGGCCAGAGATGAAGTACCACATGGAAGCATTCTTAAAATGGAAATTGTATATGAAGCTTGGGGTACCACCCACTGAACCAAAAGTTATTAGCTAGATTCGGAGTGTCCATCTTATCTCTGGGTCAGAAATCTCTTCCTTGTTAACATGAATTCCTATGAGGAGCCATATTGGATATCTAGCATGGACCAGCCCACAGACTCAATGCTAGACACACAAAGGTGGATAAGATGCAGCCCTTGACTTGTAGGAAATCGAAATCTGCTTTAGGAAAGTGATCACAACAGTGTATGCTGTGATTTCCACAGAACCATGAGGGCCCAGGAAAGGAAAGTCAGGACCTCTGGAAGAGCAGTCAATGCTCTTAACCACTGAGCCATCTCTCTCCAGCCCTGCTGTTTTGTTTGTTGGTTTTGAGTTTTCTAGACAGGGTTTCTCTGTGTAGCTGTCTGGAACTCACTCTGTAGACCAAGCTGATCTCAGAGACTCTGTTGACATCCTGCCCCCTTGCCTTCCCCACCCCAGGCACAGACCCCACCACAGCACACCCACACACACCCCCTCCCCCAGTACTCGAATGAAAGGTGTGCACCACCACTGCCTGGTTTACAACTGGGTTTTAAAAGCAACAGATTTAGCGTCTGGAAGTCTTCACTTGCTGAGCTGACTAAGGTCAGCTATTTTTTCCCTGCCACTTGTAGATAGCTTCCCATATAGTGACAGAGACAGTTTCCTGACAGGCAACCTTGTCTCTGGCTAACCTTAGAAATGACCTTGCAGCTAGGAGAGAGCCCTGAGCCTTATCCTGAGCAGATGTAAAACACCAAACAGAACACCTTGATTTCAATAAGGTTAACAGGAACCATTTGCTGGCTCAGAATCCCATGGGACCCCTCATTATCTCTTTGTAGTAAGTGACACACTTTTGTTCCAAAACCATTTCCAACCCTGAGTTCAAAATGGCCAGTTTGCCGGCTAGAGGAAGAGGATTTTAATAAATCAGAACAGATAAATGCCTGGACTAAAAGTATGTGCAATAATAAAAAAAAAATCTATTAAATTGGCAGAGAATGTTTTAGTTACAGAGTATGTAGTGGCTACACTGTAGGTCTAGGGAAAAGCACTTGTCTGACACATTTGACTCTGAGCTTGATTCAGCACACTACAAGTGTGTGTGTGTGTGTGTGTGTGTGTGTGTGTGTGTAAAACATAAGTTTATACAACCTTTCCTACTTTTCAGAGATTTCATTGAGGAAAGCATTTTGATAAAGCAAATAAAAAATCTATTTAAACCAAAACTATCTTTATTTTTATTGACATAGGTTTCCAGATTATTAACAGGAGAATTTTTCTGGTTTCTGTGACTTTCGTCTATTTTGTTTTGTTGCCAGAGAAGGTGGCATACCTTGTAAAAATTTAATGTCTGAGAAGACCATTTCAAACACTTTTCTACCACAGTGATGAAAGTCTCACACACTCTTTCTGTCCCTTATCTTGGTTTTCAACCTGGTAATAACTAATGAATTGTGCTGATCTTCGTGGAGTTTGTTTGGGTGGTAAGCCTCCTCACATGAAGTCTTGTGAAGACAACCATCAGAAGAAACATCACTGTGGGGTTAGTCCTGTAGCCTGGGTAGTCTTGGTCTTACCCATCATTCCTGGGCCTCTGTTGAGGCTCTGACCCAAGAGTTTTCCCCAGCATAAGTATCACATAAACCAAGCCCACATTTTAATAGAAGGAAGCAGTGAGACCCAGAAATATTAGGCATTTCTCTGAGTTACTTGATATTTCAAATATCAGAATTCTGTCTGTTTCTAATCTTGTGTCACTATGCCAAAATTCCTATCTAGTCAGGCGTGAAGGAACACATTTCTGAGTAAGATATCAAATCACCTGAACCCAAGAAAGTGTTCTATTAATTGTTATTTTCCTAAACTGAGTAGGTGAGGGTGTCTGGATACACAATAACAATAAAGTGAGTGCCTGCTTCCTGCGGTCACACAGAGCAGAGGTATTTTATATTTGGTCTTTAAGGCTGTTTTTCTTGACAATCTCAAGTCACAAAGCATGAACACCAGAGCTCTGTGACACCCCTTCCCTCTCCCACTTTCAGTAAACACAGGTTGGGAAAAAAAAAAAGCCTCAATACTGACTATGTACAGAATTTTTGTCATTATTTCTTTATACAGTATAATCATTGTTTCATTATGTTGGGTATTATACATAACTTGAGATTACTTAAACCACGCAAGGGGCTTGAGCATCTGTGCATTTTGCTATCTGAGGAGAACCCTAACATTAGTTCCTGGCTATAACTGACACTGTATTTATTTATTTGTGTGTGTGTGTGTGTGTGTGTGTGTGTGTGTGTGTGTGTGTGTGGTGCTTGTTAGTATCAGAAGATAACATCAGGCACCAGTCTTTATTGACTACTTTGTCTGTGGAAGGAACTCTTGCCATTTGCCACCATACTGTGTACTGATCTGGCCAGTGATCCTCCAGGGTCATCCTCCTGTCTCTGCTTTCCCATCTCACTATAGAAATGCTGGAATTACAGACACACACTACTGCTCCCAGCTCTGACATGCGTGTCAAGAGTTTGACAAGCACTTTTTCTAACTGAGCCGTCTTCCTGGCTCCTTTGCTCTTGGTTTGGTTTTAAATATAGTCTTCATTGTTCAGAAAAAGCAAAATGGGAGGTCTGCATACTAAACAACATAGGTTCAGATTTGAAGCCATGACCTAGTTTCTGAAGTGACTCTCAATGTCCAAGATATTCACAAACACCCAACATACAAGTTCCCAGTTCCTGCACTATTATCCTAAAGTATACAGTGATAATTCTGCCCCCTCACTCCAACCCCACACCCAACCCCATCACAGAAAGAAATACTGGCATCTGGGAGACTAAAGAATGAGGACAAGGACCAAATCACTGAAAGCAGGAGATAAAATAAGAACAACCAACTGGCAATGGTTATAAAACATAAGAAGTGAGCATCTAAATAGTTCAGCTGGGGATGGGAGAGCATTGCAACTGAGGTTCCTAACCTAGGGTCCTGAGAACTTCCCCAGGAAGGAAACCCTATGCAAAAGTCACAGCCTAAATTCCCAACTTGTGAACTAGCAGCAAACCCCACTTAGAGTCAAGAACCCAATTAGCAAATCAAATAAGTTATCTTAGATAAACCTGAGCTTGGAGAACCTTTTTTTTTAATTCCTGATTATAAAAGTGTGTTGTACAAAGTCAGTGGAGGGAAGGCTGAGAAACTCATCTATAATCATGTGAACCCCACCCCCACCCCGCTCTCACCTCCCCACCCCCTCATGTCCCCACCATGTGTGTTTTAGTGACTTTGTTTTGTTTTGTTTTTTGGCTTGTTTAGTTGTTGTTTAAGGCTCTTTGTAAATGGCCAAGCACACATCTCTGTACCTCCCGTGGAAGTGATAAATTCACCTTCGTTCTAGAATTTTTCATCTCCATTTTAAGTAGGTGTCACTCTTGATGGAAACCAAGGAGTGGGATGGCTGGTGAGCAATGGCTTAGTGTAAAGCAATTACAACCATTATCTGTCGGTCGGTGTTTAAGAAAACAATCCTAGCCTGAGGAATGCAGGCATTTCCTTGTAAGGTTCCTAACAGTCCTGAGCTGCAGACATCACCAGGCGAATTACCTTCACAGTAGGAAAGATCCCTACCCACAGACAGCTGAGCTAGGTCTGACTTCCTGAACTAACGCCTGAGCTTATGCCTTGGGTAGAGCTCAAAGGATGGTTTCTGTGAGCCACATATAGCTTCATTCACTTTGTGCGCTGTCTACACACTTGCAAGATTTCACCCTGGAAACATCTAAGCCAAACTGTCAGGAGACAGACACACTTCAAATACAGGAAGAGCTAAGCACAGTGTGAAGGCTTCACAAACCTGTGAATCAGTTTTGTCTTACAAAGGTGGGTGTCTAGAGGGACACGTCATTCTCGCTAAACCAGCCTGACCGCTCCTGTGTGTGTGTGTGTGTGTGTGTGTGTGTGTGTGTGTGTTTTAACTACTTAGCAGTTTGGCTTTAAGTGGACTGGAACTAAGCGTCCTTTCCCACTATGGAAGCCAGAGAAAACATCATTTGTCATCACCCCCAAACCTTTGACTGTGCTTTACTAAATAGGGAAAAGAAAAAAAGAGATGTTCACTGCTTTTAAGGAGGTGGGGACTCCTGTCTTCAAAAAAAAAAAAAAAAAAGTCAATGTTCCTGTTTACTTCCCTGGAAAATGTAATATGCAAATGGAGATGTTTGAAAGTTTTCTTCTTAACTTTGAAGGAACTTGACTTTAAAGAGGGGTTTACATTAATATAAAACATGTTATTTCAGCTATTATTACAAATAAATGTTAAGGAAATGAGTACGTATTTGAGTGAAAGAAAACAAAATGGAAAGTGTCTTTAATCAACGTGTACATACACACAACTTGTATGATGTGTGTTTGTGTGTTCACTTGGTTGTGTGCTCATGTTCACGTGTGTGAATGCAGTTGCTCACAGTGCAGGCACATGTGCAGAAGTCCGAGGACAACACCTCACTCCTAGCTTGGTTTCAGCTGGGTCTCTTGTTCACAGATGCTGGCCCGAGAGCTTCTGAGGGAATGACGGTCTGCGTGGGTCTGGGGATTCTAACTTGGGCCCTCACATCTGCTCTACAAATGCCCTCGGTGATACTAAGTACAACCATCACCGCCATCCGCCCCTGAGCTTAGTCACCATTTCTAACTGAAACTCCATTAAATACTAACTCCTCAGCCCCCTCTCCCTCCTCACCAACCCTGACCCCATGAATCCAATGGCCCTAGAGATGGTCTGTATAGGAGTAGGATCACAGCCTTTCTTCATGTCTGAAATATTTCACAGAGCATAGCCCTTCAAGGTTTATCCATGCTACAGCATGGATTGAAACTTACTTCCTTCTTAAGGCTAAATAATATTCCATTGTGTGGACACACCACATCTTCTTTGTCCACTCATCTGTTGACAGGCACCTGGATTGCTTCCATCTATTGGCTATTGTAAACAACACTGGTAGAAGATTTTCTGTAATGAGTTTATCATAATCCTTTCCTATTACAACTTCTCCACCCCTTTGCTTAGCTGTCTGTTATCATCAGCTCATCCCCAAGCTCCTCTCTAGTCGGGTAATTATCTTCTCAATGCAGGCTCTCCCATCAGTTATTCCATTCCATCGATTGAAGAAAGCAGCTGAAAATGTTAGGCTTGTCCTTGAGTGAGCCAGCTGCTCTATAAACAAGCCCCTTAGCTTCGGTGAGATTCCCACTTTATCTAGCTGATCTCTGCCAGGTGTGAGCCATGGCTTCTCTCCTGGGGCCTAGGGATTTCCTTGTCTTCACTTTTGCCCTTGTCTTGAAGCCACACCTCTTCCAGAATCTCAACTGAATATGAGCACACAAAAATGATCCATTGCTGGGACTCATTTGTGGGAAAGTTTCCTTATTCCAGGATTCATTTCAATTGATTGTTTGGCCAGATATGGAATTCCAATCTAGAAACAGCTGCCCCTCATATTTCAGGGAGAATTAATCTTATTTTTATTGATTGTAGAATGCTGTTGAGAGGCACAAACTAGCTGAAACAATGGTGGTGCACGCCTTTAGTTCCAGCACTTGAGAGGCAGGCAGATTTCTGTGAGTTTGAGGCCAGCCTGGTCTACAGAGTGAGTTCCAGGACAGCCAGGCTACACAGAGAAACCCTGTCTCAAAAGAAACAAGCAAACAAACAAAACCAAGAAGGGTGGGGTGGGGCTCAGACCTGTTTCTCTGTGCATTTTATAAAACTTTCAGACATTGCAATGTTCCTTCTTTGGTTTTTGCTTTCCTTGTGGTCCTGAGGATGGAACCCAGGGCCTGGAGATACTAAGTGAGTGTTCCACACTGAGACACACTCCCAGATCCCATCATTTTTAGATCTTAAACTTGAGAGAGGGATTCAACCTACAAGCTTTTCTAGCTGGACACCCAGTGCAGGAGAAATACTGCTACTATTTCTCAGAGAGATACTGGTTCAAATACAGCCTCAAGAAGATCACAATGCCCCCTAAGTCCACCATCACTGTGTTAGAGACATTTTTATTTTTCCTTGCTGAAGAAGTATAAGCCTTCTAGTGTGCTACAAGGCAGGCATGTACATATTTCTTTGAGTCCTCAAGGCTTCCACACTCACATACTAGAAGTCAGCCTCTGGGTTGTCATAAAAGATTTCCACAGAACCTTCTGCAGTGTTCAGACTCATGGAGTCCCCATGGCTGTTCTTTCAGTGTCCTTCCAACTTCCAGGTCTGTCACTTAACCACACCTTTCTGCCCTAGAGCATACACCACCGTTCAGGGAGCACAGCTATCGGGAAGGTTAACTTTTTTCACTGCTTAGATTTCGGTCAATCTGACACAAGCTACGATCATCTCAGAAGTGGAAACCTCCATCGAGAAAATGCTTCTGTAAGACTGGTCTGTAGGCGTGTCTGAGGGGCGTTTTCTTGATTAATGATTGATGTGGGAGGGTTCAGCTCACTGTGGGCGGTGCCACTCCTGGGGAGGTGGCCCTGGGTATAAGAAAGTAAACTGAGCAAGCCAGTAAGCAGTGTTCTCCTTTGGTCTCTGATTCAGACCCACCTCAGTTTCTACCCTGATTTCTCTCAGTGGTAGATTATGAGAAACCAAAGAGACCTTTTCTTGCTCAAGTTGCTTTGGACCAGAGTTTTATCACAGCAATAGAGAGCAAACTAGGAGGACTCTGCTCCAGATATAATACTACTAACTGTTTCATCTTTTGTCTGACTTAATCCTGACGACCAACCCAGGTATTATGAGCTGTAGAGGCTCCAGGGAAGTGGTTGGATTGCCAACAGGATAGCACCAAGGGTGAAATTCAAATTCAGTTCTCTTAATCCAAAAGTGCTGTGTCCTAGACAACATTGTTAGATTGTTTCAGTCAGAGAGGATACAATTGGTGGGTACCCCCAAGATTCCTACCAAACCCTAATCGCACGGGCTTCAAACTCAAAAGGCCATTAGCTCTGAGCTTAGGATAGCCATCTGTACCCCCCCCCATTTTTTTTTTTTTTTTTGGTTTCTCAAATTGTTTTCTTCATTGCTGAAAGAAATTTAATAAAAACACTTGAGCAATAATAACTTAGATAGGGTAAAGACTCCCACTCATATATACAGAAGCAGACCTCTTTGTTCCTGACATACACTCACTGTTGATCCATGTATCCTCCTTGTTATACAAAGAATGTGAAATGCTCCCCACAGACTTACTTTGAACACTTTGAACACTTAGTCCCCAGCTGGCAATGTTCTTTTGGGAGAGTGGAATGTGGGCTAGCCTAGCTAGAAGAATGGGTCCCTGGGGTTGGTTCTTGAAGGGGATTGCCAGTCCTGCAGGGTCATGGAAAGGACTGTGTGACATGGTTCCCACGCCCAGTAACAGAGCCAGCAGGGCATGAGCCTCCACTGATGTTGACAAGTAAGGCTTCTTTGTATAAAAAGTAATTTTTTTCACTTCATGTTTCTTCTTCTGGAAATATTCTCCCCGACAAGATTACAGAGAATGTCCTTTCTGCCAAGGTTAATGACTCCATGATAATCAGAGATAGCAGGAATCCGGGAGGTGAAGGTATGTCTAATGTCTCAGCAAAATGATAGAAAGCTGTGACCTTCAGGACAGCCCTTAAGGCTGTGGGAAAGAACTCTGAACACATGAGTTCAAAAATATATCATTTTTCAACTATACAAAATATAAGGATGCAATATGAATTATATGAAGGGTATCATGGACCTAAAAGAACAAAGGCAGCTGCACTGTGAGCCAGGTTGTCAGAAAGATATTAATGACCGAGATAAAGAGATTTAGGGAGTGGTGATCACAGAGCAAGACCCCACCCAGCTAAATTTATTGTTTGTGCTTACAAAGGCAGGCAGATCTCTGAACTCATTTGCAATGTTAAAAAAAATGTGCTTGCTGTCTCTTTCTAAGAATCAAGGGCTAGGGTCATGGAATGCTGACTTGTAGGATAATTAAAAAGGAACCAGGAGTAAATGACTGAATTGATATATAAATAAAAGACTGGGCTTTGGTCTGCAAAAGCTGAGCTATCTTGATGAAGTGTTTGGAGAGCCAGCAGGAACAGAATACAAGACTATCAGCTTGCACCCCACCAATGACTGTTTGAGTCTTTCTTTTTCGTCATTTCCAAACACTCTTTCCTTAGAACCCCTCTCCAAACCAAGGTTGGTCTTTGGCATAGGATAACCAACTCTGCTTCCTGACTGTGCTCTCTGCTTCCTGACTGTGCTCTCTGCTTCCTGACTTCATACATGATGTGCCTAGCCACCTCATACTCCCACCACCAGGGACAGGAATAGGTCCTGTTGCCATTCCTTTCCCACCAGGACAAACTCTATTCCCTCATCCCTGAGGTGAAATTAGTCCTCCAGCCTTTGAATTGCTTCAATTATCTAAGTGTGCTTTTCTACAGCAGATTACACGCCCACCATCTTTTAGTAGTAAGTCACAACTACCATGAAAGTCTACTTTATGCTGGTCAGTGTTTTTGTCAACTTGACACGAGCTAGAGTCATCTAGGAAAAGGAACCTTGGGTACGAAAGTGATTTCTTTTATCAGTTCATCTCACATGTTCCACACTCCTCAATCTATCCTCCAGTTTAAACATGTCTCATCTTCAGCTCAGAACTCTCTAAGAGATTTACATAGACATCATGATGTTTCAGGAGTCAGTGTGCAGGGATCCATGGCCACTGCAAGATTTCATAGACTATAGAAGAGCATTGGCTGCCATCTCTTTAATCTGCCTTTTGTCCTTATTTACTTTGATAGCTGTCACCCTGATCAGAGACTTGATGGTTCCCTGAGTAGAACAGGCTGGCCCTCCCTAGACATTCTCCATCTTGTATGTACATCAGCACCAGGCTGACCTTCATAAAGTTCTCTTTCTCATGTCATCATCTTAAATGTTCTTTGTCAACCCTCTCTGTCAGCAGATAAGATACACCCCGCCATCTTGGCCTGTGAAACTCAAGGCAGGAAATCCCACAACTAAATCCTAGCCTACCCTGCATGTTCATGGTCCTCCTCTGCCTCTTCTCTTTGGTCCTTATGTTCTTTCCTCTTGCAATGCCTCTGACCTGCTCCTCATAAGACCTTGAGTCTTTTCATCCTAAGACTCTCCCAGGTTCCAAAACCCATGATTCTTTCTAAATAAAACACACACCACACCATCTATTCACTCAACAACTTCTTTGGAGTCCCTCTTATGATCTGTGTTAAATTCCTGGAAAGCAAAACTAAGCAAGTCATACTTCCCACCCTGGAGGGTTCACAGCCTAATAAAACAGAATTGTTACCATTTAGCTTGTGTATATATTATAAAACCATAAGATAAGTTCTTGCCCCCACCCACCCACACACTCCAAGAATTCATGTCTGAAGGCTTGATCTCTAGCTAGTGAATCCAGTCATTGAGAGGTGACTGTTATGAGAGTTAGATCAATCATTCAATAGGTCAATCCATTGATGACTTCATACTTAAGTGGATTGTTGAGAGGAGGGGAAAGATGGGGTCATACCTTTGATAGATGTGTCCCATGTGAGTTTTCCCTCTTGCTGTTGGCTCCCTGCTTCCTGGGTGGCAATATCTATCTTCAGCACTTCTATCACCACTATGTTTTGATGAGCTGCATGAAGCCCAGAGTAGTGTAGCCAGCATCCAAGGAATGAAA